>NW_019170071.1:0-193936 GCF_001792695.1 Aspergillus bombycis
CCCCCCTTCCCTTCCTCTCGAAGTAAGGGCTTTTTCTCTATCACCTCATTGTCATATCACCCTCCGACCGGTGGATGTCGATCCCTCGCAAGGCCACGTTGGATTGCCGCTTGCGGTCCACTGATGGTTACGCAATCACCTTCCGCACTTAATCGAGAATTATTTTGTGATCGAGAACCACCTTTCCTGAGAATCCTCGTGGGGAGGGAATTGCGCCTCGACCACATTCCTCTCAACCCGTTGCTGCGATGTCATTTAACGGTCGCGACCAGGATCTTCGATCCTCCCCTGCGACAGACAACATTCCCCTGAATGATCTAGAGTCGGGAGCCAATCGCGACTCCCAGGAATCTACGAAATGGACGAATATCACCGATTTCACGCCGTCGCACATCCTTTCCGATCCCTCAAGTCGTGTCCAGGACTTCGCCAACAATTGGCAAGCATATCTGGAATCCTTTTTGGACAAACTTGCGATCGCCATTACCCCGAGTTATTTGCAGCATTTGGTCGGCGGCCAACCGCCCGAGCCCTCGAAGCTTCATGCCATCGCAGCGCTGGACGGTTTGCGCGGCTGGGCCTGTCTTCTCGTGTTCAACTTTCATTTCCTCTTCACATACACCTGGAAAGTTGCGGTCGGATGGGGTTTCAACCGTGAGAATTACAACCTCTTCCAGCTGCCCATCCTCCATATGTTAGTATCCGGCCATATCATGGTAGCCATCTTCTTTGTGATCTCCGGATATGTACTTTCCTACAAACCTTTGAGAATGATCCGCAGTCGATCATGGGAGCAGACGTTCACCGTGCTGGCCTCCTCTACATTCCGCCGTGGCCTCCGACTCTATATCCCCTCAATCATTGGCATCCTGATCGTTATGCTGGCCGTGCGATTGGGTGTATATGACTATTCGCAGTGGGTCCTTTACGAAGGCCACACGATTCAGGGCACCAACGAGCAGCATCCGCCCATCATGAAGTCCTTTCACAAACAGTTCTGGAATTGGTACTCCACAGTAGTACATCTGATGAACCCATGGGATTGGGCTCTGTACTACAATAACTACAATCCACACCTATGGACCATCCCCGTTGAATTCCGTTGCTCAATCGTACTCTTCCTCACCATCCTGGCCACCTCTCGCTTAACCACTGTCATCAGGATGTCTCTGGTCAGCACACTAGTCTGGTTCTGTATGCGCTGGGGCCGTTGGGACGTCGTCCTTTTCCTAAGCGGCATGTTGATGGCCGAAGCGGACCTGATCAACGGCACATGGGAGCGCCCAACAGAGGGTGAAAAGCCATGGAGCGTCCGTTTTCCAACCAAGTACCACCCCTTTCGACTATCCAATCGTAAACTATGGATTGCGCTTTTCATTCTAGGTCTCTACTTCGGCTCGGCCCCCAACACCGGCTACAGATGGACTCCATTTTATATGTGGACCTGGAGTATCACCCCAAAAACCTACCCCGAACCGCACCGTTTCCCACAAACCATTGGGGCAGTTCTCATCGTCTTCAGCATCAACCATTCTAAAGACATCCAGAAACTCTTCACCAACCCCATCTCCCAGTACCTCGGCAAGATCTCCTTCGCCTTCTACATTGTGCATGGGCCTATCCTTCACTCACTCGGTTACTCCCTCATGCCCAATATCTGGGCGGTGATTGGCAAGGACTCCGATTTTCAGTATTGCCTGGGCTTCCTGATCGGCTGGCTCATCTGTCTCCCTCTATGTCTGTGGGCGGGTGATATCTACTGGCGCGCGGTGGATATTCCGAGCGTCAAGTTCGCCCGGTGGGTGGAGGATAAGGTCATTGTCAAGGCGACGGGGCAGGAGAACGGCAGTGCAAACTCCCGTCGCGAGTGATCGCTTCTCCGGGTTCTGTGTTTATCGCGGAACTGATCTTCATTCGATATTTATTTTAGCGAGCGCATAACGATGTTTATATATTGTCTCTGATGACTTGTGTCTTTGATTCTTTATTCCCTGTTATATATCATGCCATCTGTCTGGAATAGACTAGATCACAGTAGTTACATATACCCCTTTGTTTACCTGTCCTTGGGGCTGCTATCCTATCCTAGCAGAAACTTCAAAAGAAAAACATTACAGATCCATACATACTCTTACTGTCCAATCGTTCATTCATTCATTCACTCATATCAGACCGTACCATGTCGCTTCCATGGTCGAACGATGCAAGTCAGCCGCGGCGGATAAGACACGGAACAACGCAACAGGGTAAATAGCTGACTGGTAGACATGGGAAATAGCGTCTAGTAGATGCGTCAATTCTTTCATAGTGAAACACCCCAAATTCCCCGTCCACCGCACACTCCTAACCAATCCCGCGGATGTCCTGAGCCGGTCGTCCCGCCTTGCGGTGACCAGCTGATGTTGGAGACCTCGTAATCACACTGCCACGCGGCAGCAGGACCACGCTCCTGGGTGGTCGAGGGCGCACCGGGGGTGTGCACCGGAGGCGGGACGGACGCGGCGTTGTGCTGGTTGATTAGGTCCCACAGAAGAACGCAGCAGTCATCTGCGCCGG
This sequence comes from Aspergillus bombycis, assembly GCF_001792695.1. Lineage (NCBI taxonomy): Eukaryota > Fungi > Ascomycota > Eurotiomycetes > Eurotiales > Aspergillaceae > Aspergillus > Aspergillus bombycis. Next base: position 2,557 of record NW_019170071.1, read on the forward strand.
AGGCAAGCACGCCACGGCGGTTCGGGGACCACTCCACGCAGTTGATGGAGGAACCATGGCCCTTGAGTTCTAACAGGGCTTGGCCGGGTTGGCGAACGTCTAGGACACGGACAATGTTGGAGTCCTGAGAAAACGTAGCTAAAAGGTGAGCGTCATGAGGTGATGCTGATTTCGTCAGTATCAGATGATGTTGCCTTATGCCAGGTAGGTTAGTTGTCTCTCACGTACCTGCGATTCGGAGAAGTGGTGGAGGCCAGATGGACGCAGGGGCCGAGGGGCTGCCATTTCCGGGACTGACTACTGTGGACAAAATCCCTGTTAGTTTTGGGAAAGGGATGGGGTGCAGTCAATAAAACCTACACTTATCACTCTTTTCTGTCGGCTCGTAGATGATAGTGCTGTGCTCTAGACTGCGGAGATCAAACATGCGCACACTACCGTCGGCACCGCAACTGACAAAAACATCGACACTATTTGCACAGAACCGGACGTCGTACACTTCTTTATCGTGTGCAATCAGTTGCGTCTTGGCAGTGAGTGTAGGGATATCCCAGATGGTGCAAGTCGTGTCGATGCTGGACGTGATAATCAAGCTTGGAGATATCGTGTTCCAGTCGAGCGAGGTGATGGGGGCAGTATGCTCGGGAGACTTTGAGTTCGAGAGTAACGCCAACGGAGAAAGTTTAGCGGAAGGCGTATCCCTTTGGGTCGCCGATCGTGTAATCGAATTGGACGTCTGCGCCGGCTGGTTCGCAGGCAGAGACCATAACCGCAGATGGTCGCCCGAGGTCGCCAGGAGGTCGGTAGACTGCTTTTGAGATGATGGCGGTTCCCAGAGTATCCGCGTGACAGGGTACGAATGTGTGGCCTCTGCCGTTTTGACATATTCCAGCTTAATCTCGCCAGCTGCTGCATCCGGTGTATCTGGGTCTGGTTTAGTCCAGTGGGTATCAATAATTTGTATCTGGACTAAGTTAATTTCATCTGTAGGAGCAAGTGAGGAAAAGAGAGGCACACATAATTGTGGTTATCTTCTAAATAACTTCCAAGCGCAATCTTGCCTCCAAAGGAGCCCGAGTTTCCAGGAATGGGCCATTTACACCAATCCACCGCATATATCGGCCAGGGTGCAATATAGTTGCTATTCGACGGCACTTGATTATCTCCATTGAAGGGCAGTGACCCGGGGCTGGTGATAGGATCACCAAGAAGATCGCCTGTCGGCCGGATATCGGCCAAGCCCAAAGGAGAGTATTTCGCGCCTTGTGGAGTATGAGGCGGGAATCCAGCACCCGGCGATGACCCGTATCTAGCATTTGCCGGGCTGGATCTCGAGTGTCCATGAGCGTTGCTCATGTTGGAGCGGGGCGTTGTCGGAGGCTGCTGCGGCGGCGGCGGCTGCTGCGGCTGCTGTGGTGGTTGCTGGTGTTGGGGCTGCGGCTGCGGCTGTTGCTGCAACTGCGTAGACATCTGGGAAAGGGTAGGGATGCCAGATGGGGCGGTATTTATGGACACTGCTGGGGGGCGGTTGGCGTTTCCTGGCTGAAGCGCGCCTGGGAGAGCCATGTTATTGCCGCCGGCCCCATATTGGTTGGGCTGGGAGCTCGTGGGGTGGACATTGATGGACGGAACGTGGTTATCGGCGGCTGTAGGGAATTCATGGGACATAGACTGTCGCTGTAAGCTTGCGGCTCCCATACCCCCAGACGGAATGTGTAGCTCCTCTGGCCGGCCATAAGTTGTCGCTCGTCGATTGGGCTCGAAGGGTTGCGATGGGTTCGACATGGTACCGAGGCCACGATGTGGAACAGCAATGGATTTTCTCCTTCTAGCGATAGGTTACCAGGCCCTGACAGTGGAATTGCGAACACAATTCCTCCGATCGTTTGCCACCGCCCGGGGTTGCAGTTGACGGTGTTTCAGTTGTTCTCCGACTGGACCTGGAGGCGGGGAGAGAGGGATGCGTAAGCTCGGAGCTCTGGCTACACCAAGGGCATGCGTGGTCTTGTCTGAATCACTCGGTACAAATGGCCTTGGAAGTAGCTCAGCAGAACATCCTAGAGCTTTGGAAGAGGGTAAAAGGCAAAGAAGAAGCGGGCGACGGGCATAAGAAGGGATAACGTTCATCCAGGTCAAGTCGATTGATTGATTGACTTGGAATGTCTCAGGACCGCTGAGTCAGCCGGCCGCGGGGGTGGAATTTCCCAATACATTTAGTTTCTTACATCCATTGATTTTATCTTTAGTGCCAATCGATCCGACTACTACTAGTTATTTCCGTCTTCCCCAGACTCTTGAGGAAGAGAAAACAACTACTTACACTCCAGGTCGTCTGGAACAGGAGATTCGCAATCCCGATACCCTATTTCGATCTTCACACTGCTACTTTTTGATTTTCCACGTCGCCCTCCTTGTCCCGTCCCAGTGTTTCTTCGCCATACAATACAGCTCCCCGCATTCAGTATGGCTCTAGATCGCATCAGCTCGGCCTCGGCATTGCTTCTGCTTCCACCCCCACCAGCGGCGTCGTTCGAGCAGTGCAGAAATGTGTATGAGTCGCTCCTATCTACAGTCTTCACCAAGCTTGCTGAACTCAATGGCACCAACCACGCTGCCATCTTGGATATTGCTCTCTTTCTTCCGGGACTCCAATCACATACCCGTCAGCCTCGGGCTAAGTTGTTCAAAAGTCTCCAATGCTTGTTAGCAAATCTCTATAGGCTCATTGGAATAGTCTCCGTTGAGAACAGTATTGAGCTGGATGCCCCCGGTGGTATCAACGTGCGAGTCATTCTGCTTGATTTGGATACTGTACATCCTTCCTGGAAGGACTCCTCCCAGGCTTCACAGATGGGACCCATCCTAGACTTGCAAACCCTTGCGACATCAGCTCGTCCATGGGGCCGAATCTATTACCCGGATAATCAAATAGGTCAGAATCTAGCAACGGCCTTCAGTAGTATCTATTCCCAGTTTAAGGACCCCAATGCCGGGACTCTGCATTCCATTTCCGGCGCCTCCAACTGGACATCTTCGGAATCGATTGTGGTGCCGGACGACTCACAAGGAAGCAAGACACATCATTCGGTTATTGTAGGCGGCACCTTCGATCACTTTCATATTGGACACAAGCTACTGCTCACTGCCCTAGCGTTGGTCTTGGATCCCGTTTGGGACGCCAACCCGGGGAAAGAGGCGCTTCTGACAATCGGCGTGACTGGCGATGAGCTACTAGTGAACAAGAAGTATGCCGACTGCCTGGAAAGCTGGGAGGAGCGGTGTGAAGGTGCTGCATCCTTTCTGACGGCCATCATGGACTTTTACCCTCCCGACGAAAGCGTCACACGTACCGAGCGGGTCACGCAGCCAGGACCCAATGGAAAATATAATCTGATGAAGCTACGGTCCGGATTGACACTGAAACTTGTGCAGATTTCCGATCCTTTTGGGCCTACCATCACGGAGGAGGACATTAGCGCTATCGTGGTCTCCCAAGAGACTCGCTCGGGAGGTGCCGCGGTCAACGAAAAACGTGCAGAGAAGGGTTGGAAGAGGCTCGATGTGTTTGAGATTGACGTGCTTCATTCCAAAGACGTGCCGTCGAGTGATTTCGAAGATTTTGCGTCCAAAATCAGCAGCACGGATATCAGACGGCAGCGGATGGAACAAGCCAAGAGTGAATCAAGTTAAACGATTGGCTGGAGACGGGAAATTGCTTTTTCATCGCTCGACCTATGCAGCCATCAGTTATTCGTCACGGACATTTTTCATGGTCACACTTGCTAAGCAGGCACACTTGCGGATTGGGTCCCATCAACATTATTTGTACATACATACATACATACTTCATGAGTTCCCCAGTCCACGTCAACCAACGAATTGCGCTTGCCTGGGGGTGATTGATTCTCTTGTCGCATTTCCCGTGGGACGGACAAATGACGAGGGCGCCAATGAGGCTATCCGGATTCCTGTAAAACCATTTCCAGCGCCTTTTTTAAAACCATCCATGTTATGTATAGGGTGGGTGTGTGGTGCTAATAACTCCGAGGAGGGTTTGTTCGGATGCCTTACTTTCCCCACCCTGTTTCCCCCCTTGTCTTGAATTTCTTGTTTAATTATTATTATTTGTTTTATATGATGATGATGATGATGAGTTGTTCTGCTGGTCGTTTCCGAAGCCATTGGAAAAGAAAGGCTCCCCAGGAGATCTTATCTTCCCCCAATGTTTGGGGTTGCGCAGGCGGGCCGGCGACTACTGGACGACGATGCATGTTAAGTGCATGTTGATCCTTTCCCTCTCACAGCAGATTCGCCCACCCACGCGGTAATTGTGGCCTGTGAGGCCATGCCATGCAGTCCATCGTTGTGACTTCGGTCGATTTTCTGCATGTTGGCTGCCAACTTGCTCCATGACGTTCGAGTTGTGCTGCATGCTCCGTTGGTAGTGTGGCCATGGTCTTCGCGCCAGTCATCTAGGCTTGCAGCTACACCGCGCCACGATTCGCTTCCCAGGCGGGGTTCGTCTGCAGGTATCTGACTCTCCTGTCGCATCATCTTCCCCCCCCCTCCATCATCCTAGGCCTAGCCCACGATCACTCTATTCACCAATCCTTCTCTTCCTTTGTAACCTTTCCTGCAGGTTCACGCTGGGTAACCGCATGCCCTTTCGATCATGTGACCCTGGTGTGTGTCAGTTCTTGTCCAATATCGCATCGGTGTTGGCCCGGGGGAAATGCCCTGGGTTCGATATTGACGATGATCCCAGTCCGCCGGGTTAGGTATGGTCCATGTGGGACGCTCTAAATCTTGTCAGACATGCCTCCGTGCTCCAAGCGCGGTCTCGGTGGCCCGCCTACTCTGCAGTTGATAGAGAGTGTCTCTCTAAGGATTGGAGAGGGGATGTATCATTTTACTCTTGTCTTCCTTTTTCTTTTCCTTTCCTTTCTTTTTCTTTTTCCCCTTCCTTCTCTCTCTACGTAGGTTTTTATTTTTACCCTTTTAAGGCCCTTGCTACCTTTCACTCCTTTTTTTGCTTGATCTACTTCCCGCTCCTTCTCTTCTTACGTAGAGTGTTCGCCATCAATCGACTTTCGTTCATGCACCCTTCCATGAGGTGCGCCTTCCTCCTCGATTCCCTTTGACCAGGCCGGGCTTCCATGTTGTTGCGGGTAGCCAAAGCAGCCGGAGACGCGGCTGCCCTGCTGAGAAAAAGCCATGGACAGACCACGGCGCATTGACGACCTTGCGGACGAATTGATCAGTCACATCCTCTCATTCATCTTGGGATCAGAGCCTTCCTCGAACGATACCTCCCCTACGAACAGCCACGGTTCCGACGTGCCCAATGGCAGCTCCATCAGCGCGCATGGTGAAACGTCCGACTTAGACCGATTCAGACTGGTGTGTACAAGGTTCAGGCGCATCGCCACTCCATGGAAATTCCCCCGTTTCGTCCTTCGCTTTTCGCGAGATGGGTTTCGGAGGTTAGAGGACCTTCTGGACATGCAGCTGGCCTGCCATGTCAAATCCTTCACGTACATGGTGCGACCCTTTTACCAAGGAAGCGGTACCGTCTCTACTAATTCGTTGAACTTGCACGGAAGTCAAGCTGACAAGTATCTAGACTGGTCCTCTATCTTGAAAGCGGTGGAATCGCAAAACCTCGCAATTTCACAAGTACATAAGAGCCGGCGTGAAGACCAGGAATACATCATCACTGGAGGCCATGATCTGCTACTCCTCCGCCGCGCTATATCTGCGTTCTCGTCTCTCCAGCAAATCAAACTGCTTCGTTTACAGGATGGGGCGGACGAGCAATTGCGAGATTATATACGTGAGCAATCTTCAGCAGAGACTGTTTATTTGGACTGGGAACCAGCTTGCACGCGGGCTGTCACAAGCCTAGCGACTTCTTTGTTAGAGTCAAACTGCAGTGCTATTCGTTTCGTCGGGCCTCAGATTAGCCCAGAGTCCGCAGCGAAGTTAGTGCAGACACCTTCGCTGACGCTATCCACCTTAGGCGCTCGATTGACGAGCTTAGATGTCACCTTTCATTCCTCCAAAGACATGACGAGCAGCATCAAATCTGTCTCTAGCGTCTTCCATGACCTTTTCGTATCCGCAAAGAACCTGACTTCAATAAAGCTAGGCTTTCGAGCCAATGTACCTCTCGATCTCTCGCTAGAACTTATTTTCCACCGCCTACAGTGGAAAAGGCTCCGGGCTCTCAGCATTCAGGGTTGGCGCTTAGATTCGGGAGAGGTTATTTCCCTGATCCGCCGACACAGGAGACAACTACGCGATATCGCACTGACTGATATCTACCTTCGCAATGGAGGCCGATGGCGGGATATCCTGTCCGTCCTGCACGACGAAATGGATCAAGTAGAACGTATTTATCTACGAGACATCGATTACGCAGACCATTTGGACTCGGACTCGCCAGAGACCAACGGTCATGCCAGTACTTCCAGCACGGCGGTCCTCTCCGTCGTCCCCGAACCTACACTCGCCCTACCTCCTTACCATGCAAGTTTCAATGCGGATTGCCCGCCTTTCTCTCCTTGCGGAAGCACCCGACGTTCATTTTCCGAGACAACTCTGGAGCGGCTGAGAGCACTCACAGCGGATGACCTGGGGGACAATGCAGTGAGTGTGAGACGCGAGCAGAGGCTGCTCTGGGAGGCGTGGGTACTCTCCAGCCCCCGAAACATGTTACGACGACGGCAATAGCATAAGCACTGCTCTACGATCGGCGCTAGGTTGGAAATGTAATGATTGATTTTTTCTGTATGCGTCGCATCGTTTTCCAATACTTCGAAAAAGCACGGAGCAGTCCTAGACAAGTCTGAAGATATGGGAAGATCTGGAGACCAATAGAAGCACCACGCAGTATAGCTACCGATGGACAAACGCTGTCCCATAACCTGAACAACTGGTACTGAGCTTATTCAATAATCCTAATGGATGGGGGTGTACTATAAACAAAACCCTGTGGATGCAGTATCACACACCCCAGCGTTCATGTGCTGTAACGGGAAACAACGAAAATTCTATACATTTCAATCAAGAACCTCTAAATTTTCATCGAGATCATGACAGGCAAGGTAAGGGGTAAATGAAGCCAGAAGCCGAAACATCGCTATGGGAGGGGGGGGGGGGATACAAGACGTAGAGGGAAACCGGAAGGAAGTAAAAGGGGGGAACAAGATAGAATAAAATCATCGCAGAAGGAAGTGTTTTGGTATCGGTGTCTATCAAACGGCTCCTGCCGACGGAGGGTTTTCTGGAGGAATAGATACGGGGCCACTTGTGCTCGCCGGTTTGGCGCTGCGTTCGCGCAGTCGACGACCCTCCATGAGGCCGCGGAGGCCGCGCTTTTGCAGGCCGATGACACTGCTGAGGTCGCCGGTCCAGATCTCGCGGTTGGGGCGGAGCTCGGCATCTGTGTTGCGACGACGGTGGGAGTGGGTAGCGTCGTCGGTGTCGGAGTGGTCGAAGCTGGTGTTCGTGGAAGCGGAGGTGGCCGTGCTGGCGTTGCTGATGGAGTCGTCGCGTTCGCGTTCGAGGTTGGTCGTGTTGCGCTGGCGACGGCTGAAGATGTTGGTATTGATGCGGAGGGGGATGCCTCTGGAGCCGCTGGCGGCGCCACTGGTACTGCTTGCGACGGAGATGCCGGATGTGCCGTGTTCCGTGTCTGAAGAGTCCGACGTGAGGTGGCTGTGTGATGTGTCTGTTCCTGTGCCGGCGGCGGAGTCGGTGCTGCCGTGGACGCCGTTCAGGGCTTCCAGAGTACCTCCTGGTCCGCTGGTGAATCCGGTGCCTCTGCCGCCACCTGCGGCCATGGCGGCGGCATTGAAAACGGCGGCAGCGTTGCGTCCGTCAAGGGCTTGGTGTAGTCTTTCGACGGTGGCTTCCAGGAGACCGTCCACTTGGTACGGTCGCGCAAGCTGGAGAAGGGAGCAGAGAATTTGGGGCGTGCAGAGGGAGGAGCCCGCGGGTGGGAGGGAAGACGTGTAGAAGTAGTAGACGAGGACCTGTAGGGTGAGGTAGGTATGAGGCAAGTACAGCACGCGGGGTCTAGATGTGGGAGGTAAACTATGGGCAGAGGGTATCTCAAGATTCGCTAACAATGACTTGGAGGGGTTTGAATGATTGTTGACGAGAGTAGTGGCGTTGGAATAGGTGCTATTCGGGCCGATTGACGGGGTAATTGTGATGCTGGAGTTACGGTTTGGATACATCTGGAGCGCTGGACGCAGTGTGGCAGAGTCGGAGACCCCATTGTCAGAGGATTCCCGCAGAAGTTGGATAAAGTACGGTCCCCATCTTCTAGTCAGGATTCGTGAGTTGACCGGAATGCGCTCGCCTCCCACCGCTTGAAGCTCCATATCCGTCATCTCGGGGAGAGATTGGGCTAGTCTCCCCAGTTCGTCTGAGGCGGATGAGAATGGTCTTCCACCAGATGTTAATTTAGCCAACTTGGGGTGAAGAGATGCGGGGACGGCAGGGGAGCTATGAGAGATGTATCCGGATGTCGGAGCTGTTCTGCACGGGTTATTGTAGAGTCCGAATGCTTCCAACTCGACCATGCACACGTGCGAGAAATTGAGTCGTCGGTGGTTGTAATCCTCAACCAGACTACGCTTCCGATGGCCGAGAATCACGAAAGTGTTCCTTCTCGCCCACAGGACTCCGCGGTTCCAGCTTCCCTGACCGAACACTGTCCCACCAGCATCGATACGGCCCCAGGTGAGCGTCTTCAGGTCAAGTGCCCACAGGGCGTATTCCTGCTTGGAGGAGGTAAGATACGTGCCACTGACCACAAAGTGTCCGTTGATAACGCCTCCGCTTGGGAACCTCAAGCCGGGGGGCGATGCTTGGTTCTGCATCGGCTTCTCAACCAAGCGGCCATCTGGTAAGCGCAGCTGAAGCTCTAGTTTAACATCTAGGAAGTTGTAGTTCGAATAGATCAGCATAGGGCATCCCTCTACTTGCGACTCCTCCACGGACTCATGTGCTTCTTTATCGATGGAAGCAGACCCGATGTCCGAGACCTTTATACCGGCCAATGGGGCAACCACACTACGATAAGCGCCGCAACTTCTTCCTAGGGGGCTTGTGTTGGTCCACTTCAGACTGCGAAGGTTGAACACGCTGATCTGCTCAATATAATGATTGGAGCTGTCCTGCCCTCCCACCACCACCATTTCTGCACCACCAGAACCATCGATGTCCACGCCGATCGAGCCCTGGTGAGGATTTGACGATGCGGGGTTGTGGTGGATAGCCGAAAGAGGCGCAGTTGCGGACGTAAAGTGAGCACTGGAAGGCAAGATTGTCGCACAATGGGCATATCGTCCCTGGGGCGTGTCGGTAGCAGGAACTCGAGTCCATGTTCGGGAAGGCACATCGAATATATGTATATCAGACATTACCACCACCTCTGGCTGCGTCTCCTGTCCCGTAGAGCCATTGGATGTGGTATCCTTGGGTGACATACCACCATAACACACCAGCTTGTTGTCTCCAAGAGCACAGACACTGTGAAAATATCGCGGACGGGGAATATCACCGGTGGCATCGATCTTTATCCAGTGACGCCGAATCAGGTCCAGCTCATATATGTCGGACGTCAATTGTGGGCGGCTTTTTGAGAGAACACGACCGCCAAAAACGTAAAGCTTATCGCCTAATATAGTTGTAGTCGCACCTACCAACGGATGCGGTTCTCTCCCAGTTGTCCGGCGAACATTACACACCAGACCTGACAAATTTATGGGGCCCGATGCTGAAGACGGCTGTTGTTGTCCAGGAGAGACGCCCGATCCTGCAAGATCCTCCCGATTCGAGTCCAGGTATCCCAGACTCGACTGACTCCGAGACATCATCGTGATAATGGTCGATTTGCACTGGTACAGTAGATATACCCCGATACCTATCGTGCTGTAGGCTGGATTCGCTCAGATTTGACGGTCTACGGAAAGTCGAATCGACGTTGTAAGTAGAATGTTTTGTCATCCAATATTCGAACTTTTCAGAACAGAGTGAGGTGTCGAACGGATAAGGGTATCATAACACTCGTAAACCGCAAACAAAGTAGGAAGTAAAGAATTGTCGTTCGAATGATCGTCTGGGCCTTAGGCAGGCGAAGGGTAGATCGAAGGTGTAAATCGTAATCGTCGCGATCGGTTTGCTCAGATCAGGGGCCGGGCGGGAGGCGTGATGGGACCACCGGTGGATTCGTTTCCCCGCGGCTACCAACCCAGACGCTCCGTCGTTAAGGAGCAAAACCAAGCCTCCGGGTCACAGATACAGCTTCTGGATGCTTTTCGGGTTGGCTGCAAGGGGTAGGGGGGGGGGTCCTCCAGTGAATCCGCCGTATGCAGAGAAGGGGTTGTTTCCGAACAGTGACGAGAGACCAGGTGAACGGAGAAAGTGCGGGTTTCAAGGCGGTCTCCGAGAGAAAAGTGGTTCCAGGCACACTGCGAAAGTGGAGCTTGACTCGGCGATTTAGATTTATCGCTTCCAACGTTGAAAGTCAATCTTTTTGACAGGCGACACTAGAAGCATGAAGAACAATTGGAAACAATTAGCGACGGAGGAACAATATGGGCATGTCTTGGTGCCAACACAGATTCACTCACTCACTCATCCAGCCGGATCCCGACCCCACTAGCTATCATTTCCATACATGACCTTTTGAACTCGATGCTGGTTTCTCCTTTTCGCCCACCCAACACGGGGTATGTGTTGACAGCGTATTTGAAACCGGAGTCTCTTCACATGCGACCTGCGTTTCTCGCACTGATGATGCTATGAGAGTGAGAATCACTTTGTCTTCCTGCTTCTCCTCTCAATGTCGCTTATATGCGTGAAGCGGCTGGGCGACCGGAGGATATCTGGCGGACCAGACACACTAACTAAGATCTGACAAGTGGTCAGACGAATATCTTCGCTCTACCTCATCGTTCAGTCATACAGAAGGCGAACGACAGAGGGGTTGAACAAAGAAGAGGAAGTCGGCCGTCCACATTACCGCAAGACTTGGACGCGCCCAATCAACGGCCACGTCACTAAGCCCGGGCAAAGGAAATCATAAAGTATCGCATGTGTGTAGGAGTAGGGATGGAGGGATGGGATATATACGAGTGGTCATTTACCTCACCTACTCGAGGTAGACAGGTGTGACTGTTCCTAGGCAATATTACTATATTTACTCAGCGGTTCGCTTTGTATAGTCCTATCTCGTCTTTTGATTGACTGGTTCTTCATGCAGTCTTATGCAGGATGACATCGATTGCAGAATGGTTCTTCGCTCTTTCTCGCCCCGTGGGGCGCAAACTTAACACCACCCATATTATCTATAGATCAAAATGTCTGTCGTAAGGACAGTGGAGCGTCCATGTTCCCTACGCAGGAACATTGGTCACCCTGCTCACACTTCCTGGAAGGGGTACACAAACCATAGGCTCTTACAGATGGTCTGCGATCGCACTTGCTCCTTAGGGAGTTTCTACGCTGGGTTCGTAGCAAAATATTCAAATGCTATCGTAAAAGGTATCATATTATTAGAGATGCTAAGCCGTGACTGTCATACTCTTTTTCATGAAAGCGCTCCCAACCACAGCCACGTCAGAACTGATTATTCCTCCTGGGAACAGCTAGCGGGAAACGGTTGAGTGGAAGACCGCGTCATAATTTACTCCTTCTTGTTGAGGTTGGTGAAACGCAGGTAACTAGTCAAGAAGATTAGTACCAATCTCTCTCTCAGTTGGATGGGAAATACTCACGGCTTGACCTGGCGGATTTCACCAAACTTCTTCTGAGCATCCTCGGTGGAGACAGGGGGGGGGATGACAACATCATCACCGGGGAGCCAGTTGATGGGGGTGGTAACACCGTGCCTGTCAGTGGTCTGAAGAGCATCGACAACACGGAGAACCTCGGCGGTGTTACGGCCGGTAGAGGCAGGGTAGGACATGATCAGACGGATCTTCTTGTTGGGGTCGATGATGAAGACGGAGCGGATGGTCAGAGCGAGACCTGTAATGCTTGTTTAGCAAATCGAAGTGCCGTCCAAGTTGTGAAAACTACCACGTACCCTTGGAGTCAACGTTGGTGGTGTCCTGGTAGTCAACCATGTCATAGGCATAGGCGACCTTGCGCTCGGGGTCGGCAACGATGGGGAAGGTGAGCTTGGAGCCGGTGACCTCGTCGATATCCTTGATCCAGAGCTTGTGGGACTCGGTGCCGTTGGCGCTCAGACCGATCAGCTTGACTCCACGAGCAGTGAATTCGGGCTCGAGCTTGGCGAAAGCACCCAGCTCGGTGGTGCAGATGGGGGTGAAGTCATCGGGGTGAGAGAAGAGGATAGCCCAGCTGTTGCCGATGTAGTTGTGGAAGGTGATGGGGCCGGTGGAGGTGTCAGCCTCGAAGTCAGGGGCAGTAGAGCCCAGACGGATGCTAGAGTCAATTGCTCTGTCAGTCTCTGACTGCGTCCGTGTTGACGGTCCTGAAGTCATCCAGGAGGATGGAGGATGATAATAGCAAGGTTACTTACGGAGCAGCACGTTCCTGAGCCATTGTGACCGAGTAAAGGAGGTATCCAAGCAAGGATGAAAGAGTGGTTAGATGATGAGGATGATGAAGAGATGCGAAAGTAGATGGAGAATAGAGGGGGGGAGGAGGACCTTGAAATAGTTTTGGCGGCGGGGAAGTACTAGGTGAATGGATGTACCTTTTCCGGGTCCCAGACTCCCACTACGGCGGTACTACGGTACTAGATCCTACTACTAGTACTGACAGCCTAAGGTGCCCCCGGCCCTTCAGCTTCTCGACCCCTCCAGATCTTCCCCTCGATAGGGTGGTCGGCGAATGACCGTCTCGTCGCGGTTCCTCCTCCAAATCACGCAATTGACCACCGCCCGCGGGGCAGAACGATCTCCATTGGCCAGTCATGAGCTCATTCTCTGGTGGGCTGTTTAGCGCATCCCTTTTCGGAAGGGCCCCACGATGCAGTCAACAAACATTAATGTCGGGGTTCATGAAGATGTCGGATTCTGTGACTACTAGTGACAAAGGTTAGTATCCAGGAACCAATGATCTGTCTGGACTTGTAGAGAACCCATCCTGTCAATGGAACATTGCAGTGGTGCCTTAATCAAAATGTAATAAAAAGGGTGGGAGTCGAGACCATCCCCTGACTTACCTCTACGCTGTACCTTCCAGTCGGGCATTTGATGCTTCAAATCCAATACGCTATACGGAGTACTAAATGATCAATCAGTATCTTTCAAGTCCACCTCCCCCCTTCTTTCCAAATGCCTTGAATACCCCTCCTTGGCTACGTCCATCTACCCGGGTTTATCGGCCGACTACTGACAAGAAAAGAATAGCTCGGCCGACAATGCCAATGACTAGGGCCAATGGACACTGTTGAAGATGGCGCCATTCTGCACATCACCTCCCGTCATATGCCCGATAACTTCGCAAGTGATAAGCCGAGATGTTGCACCGGTACTAGTAAAAGTACCACTAAGGAGCCCGAGATGGAGTGGACGTTCCTTTTTTATCGACAATGAGTATGTAGTACTATTGGTGAATCCTGAGGGACCCCTGACCGGCACTTTGAAAGCTCGGTAACTAAACTTAGATTGATTGAGGACCCACCCTGCGCTGTACTACCAGTACTATGTCATTGTCAGGGTGGTCTTATATACAACGGCAGTTGTCTTCATAGCGTTTCTTCATCATGGATTGGAATGCGATCAATGCTGTCAAGCGAAACCAACATTTTTTTGAAGTCTTTATCCCAATGGCATGTCGTGTCAGGTAACCTAGCCAGGCTTTCGAGGACCCTAATGTTGATTCATGATTTCCTAGAGATTGTTTAGCAAGCCGCTGATGAAGATAAACCTTTTGTCATACACTTGCAAATTTGCTTCTGGCACGGATTTGAGGTCCATAGAATACGAGGACCCAGGGCACGATTGTCAGCAGAACACCCTGTTTGCGTTAGTCTGAGTCATGGAATAGAGGAATAACTTGCTTACAATCCCCCCAAGAAGGCTGGAGGCTGCTGGATAACCCAGGTTGTTGAACATCGCATTGGTAACCAGCGGGAATATGGCACCCATAACATTTCGACCTGAAGACCATCAGCATCACTTAGCTCCTATCGGGGGTACAAGCGAGACGAACAGAATGACTGCGCAGCAATCGCTGAACTGGCGTATCGATGATAAGTATCAGCAAGGTAATTGAAGGCGGCCAAGTAGATGGAGAAAATGCCTATCGTGGAACATCCCACAGCAATTGTCGGCACGATCCACGGGACCGAGGAAAACGATGTCCATCCAAACCAGAATAGACCAATGGGCAACAAAATTGACTCAACGCATGTGAAATACAAACGTCCTTCTGGGGTGCTCGACATCTTGCCAACCCGCATAGCGAACTTCTCCTGGTAGATGCTCAAAGGGGTAGCCAGCAGTGCACCGATAGATACCGCTGCAAAGACTGCCCCGGTCTGTTCCACATTGAAATGGTAGTTGGTCGAAAAGACGATTGGAATCGCAATGAACTGAAGGTACAGAACCGCCCAGCTAAATGAGACCCAGAGTGAAAAGAAGAAAACCACGGGTTCTGTGAACAGAAGGTCTTAATGGTTTGGTCAGCTATGCTTCCCGATGATATTACCCATAGGAGGAACTTGTCCCACTTACGGAACGGCCTAAAGCAGGATATGGTGATCATCTTAGTTATACTTTCCCGCTCTTCGTCGCTTTTTACCTTCCACCGTATGCGTCTTGCTTGTTGTTTCCCCTTGATGCCGTCGTCTGAGCAAAACACAACACCAACATAGCCAGCGCTTTCTAATGTGTCGTAGTACTTATTGAGTGCTTTAGCTTTTCGGCTCAAAAGCACGCTCCCCCGAGTTTCGTTGAGAAAGACAAAGAGGACAAGCATTAACACTGCAGAAGCAACGGCTTGGGAGTAGTGGATCCAGCGCCAATTGGCGCGGTAATCTATGAAACCAGGAATGAGTGGCCCCAAGCCCGTCCCAAAGAGGACTGCACCTGAGAAGCACGACATGGGGACATTGCGGTGTTCAGCATGGTATATATCACTAATGACGCCGCCTACCATAGTGGAAAAGGTAGCTACAGTGGATAAACAGCGTCAATCTGAATTGTAGAACAGCAGGAGGGGTGCAAAGCAGGGTAACTTACATCCGCCAACACCAAGAAAAAACCTTGCCACAAGCATGCCAGCAAAAGATTCCGTGGCACCGCATCCGATCAAACACACTACCAGCCAAAGGCATTAATTTTGGTTCCTCCATAGGTCAAGCTGTGGAGGGAGAGGAGCTGACCGGTAAAAACAAGGCCGCTGGACACAAAGATAGGTCGCCTCCCATTAATTTCCGAGAAGGGTGCCAGCACCATGGGAGCGATAGCGAAGCCTAGGGTATACAGAGAGATTCCCAGATTATATACAACCCTGCTCACATTCCACTTGACCGTCAACTCATCAGCTGGTGGGGTATACGACCCCGCAGCGTAAGCCGACATAGCTGTTACGCAGCAAGAGATGACTGTGACGACGGTCTTGCGGGATTCTGCCCATAAGAAGGGTGAAGCGTACTTTGTGAGATTGGGGCATGGTGGTGGAGACGCTTGTCCCGGTTGCGGGGAAGAGATGCCCACGGGGTGTGGCAAGATTGTGTCAAAGTTGAGATAGAGATATTCCACATCTTGATCAGAATCTGGTGTGTGGTTTATGTGCTCTTTATGCTGCTGTCCCTCTCGATCGCCATATTCCCTATTGAATTCCAGTGCTTGGACGCCATCTGGGGTCGGATATGACTGCTGATTGGGTACGGTATGCATCTTGGCTTCTCTAAACCTTAGGTGCTGTCGGCTGGGTCTCAGCCTAGATCTATCCAGCACATGTGGGGAAGTGTAAGACAATAAATATCCTCCCAGTTGCAAAAGAGCAAGAACAAGACAAACTCATGATCATTCATAAGGCGTCAATTAGTTAGTGCCCCACGAGCGCAAGTGACTCAATGGTTATTAATTGTGTTGCGAATGGAAAGTTAATGCAAGCGGAGGTGGAGAACGGGGGATCTACTCTGGAAGTATCCCGGCGGAATCGCCGATGATCTGACTCGTAAAGTTGTTGCTAGTTCATCCGAGTCTACTCTGTATATCTTATATGTAAATTTTCAATCGTTTTTTTGTTTTTGCTTCTCGTTCTATGAAATCAATTCTAGTACATGCGCTGTTCAAACGCGATCGACCAAATCCCTGGGACCCAAATGACAGCTCGAAACTGACAGTTCAGAGCTGCATGCGAGAGATATTCAAGTCCCGCCAGCCGGAGATGAGCTCTTCCTCCCCGACGGTTGCATCCGGAAATTCCATACTCGGTACTACTAGTAGTAGTTCAACGGGCTATCCATCCGAGGTTATGCCATAGCGTTTGATCCAAGATTTCCAGGTTTACATAATCTATCCGTCGGCATATGTCCATAGGTTCATGTATATGGCCTTGCTTCAATGTTATTCAATAGCTATGTAACTCTGTTCATGAGGGGGGTAGAATGAGTTTCCTCTCTGCGCGGGTTCCAGTAGTAGGAGCATCACGTAGAACACTATACAGATCGGATAGCACACCGATGGCCACTGTGGAGTATCCTTCACGGCGACACCACGTGACCATGATCGGCTCGGGTCCACTGGCGCCGGGCTCGCGCGCCCAGTCCAGTCGAGCTTGTCCCCGTTCCCCCAGGCGCAAAAACAAAGCTTCAACTCATGCTAACGGTCCCTGCCTTAGGTTTTCAGGTTTCTCCGTAGGTGAGAAGGACCCCTTCATTTCCCCCCCCCCCCCAAACTTCTCTTCCCCCCAACAGGTTGAATCACTGAGATAATCATTCGATTGCGACCGACAGCGGACTGACACCAACACCAACACTAACACTAATATAGGATTGACTATCCGTCCCTTCAGCGCGTCTGGACTGTCGTGTCTCATCTCTCCTCCCCGCCTCCTGTCTTTTGACTGGTTGGCTTACCTTGTCTCTCTTTCTCTTATCGAATCTGCCTTTTGTTTTGATTTTCCATTTCTGATTTCTCCTCACACCCCCTCACCTCCCACCCTTTCATCACGCAGACTTCTCTACCTATGACAACAATGCCAGTCAAGAAGCGCAAGTCCGAAGGCGCGCCTGCGGCCGAAGAAAGCAATTCCCCCAAAAGAGTGCGTATGCCCGACGTGTATCGCGGATTTTCTTTTCCTCTTTCCTGTTTTCCGGTGATCGACAGGTCCGACGTGAGGCGCGTCATGCGCAGGCCCATCATAAAAGGCAATTCGCGACCGCGGCTCACTGACGCCCCATTCCTTGCTCCCGCGTTGGATTTTCCCCTTCCTTTCGTCACACAAGGCAACTCTCCGTTTGATGGGATAAGAAAAAAGGGATTCCGAGCAAGGACGCGATCCATTACGTGCATATCCAAATAACAGGAACTAATGTCAACATCTCCGCAGGCTGCTGTCCCTGATCCAGCTACTGGAGAGAAAAGGAAGAGAGGCCGTCCTCGCAAGTACCCTGAAGGAAGTGGCCCCAAGCCTTCCCCGGGTCCTAAAAGGGGCCGGGGCCGTCCTCGCAAGGACCCATCTGCCAAGGGTACGCCCTATCATATCTCCCTTCTGCCCATCCTCTCATCCCAGGTGCAATAGAGGTGCTTTGAGAAGAGGGTCCACTAACGTGCCTTAAGATACTCCCACGAAACCGAGTACCCCCAAGGAGGGCAAGCGGCCGGTCGGAAGGCCTAGAAAGTATCCCGCTCAGAATGGGGCAGACACCCCAACAAACAGATCCACGCAACCAAAGTCAGAATCAGCAGATGCCAAGGCTGAAGATGAGGCGGAGGATGACGATTCCGGCCGCTCATATTGGTTGATGAAAGCAGAGCCCGAATCACGCTTAGAAAAGGGCGTTGATGTTAAGTTCTCCATTGATGACTTGGCCTCGCGTACCAAGCCGGAACCCTGGGATGGTGCGTGATATACCCCTATCTTGTAGCCAAGTGAATGCTTACCTTCTGCTAGGCGTACGGAACCCGTCTGGTATGGGCGATTAGTAAGCTCGCGATATATGAGACTATAAGCTTACGATGACTAGCAAGGAACAACATGAGAGAAATGAAGAAGGGCGACTACGCTTTCTTTTACCACTCGAACTGCAAAGTGCCCGGAGTTGCGGGTTATATGGAGATTGTACAAGAACATACACCAGACGGTCCGTCTCCATTCTGTAAATTCCCCAATATCCGGCGTGATGACTAACGCAACATCACTCTAGAGTCTGCATTTGACCCTGCACACCCATACTACGACGAGAAATCTTCCCGAGAAGACCCCAAATGGGACGTGGTCCACGTCGAGTTCCGACGCAAGTTCCAGAACTTCATCTCGTTGAACGACCTCAAAGCTCACGCGAAGACGGGAGATCCGCTCGAGGATCTTCAGGTCCTGAAACAATCCCGACTCAGTGTCTCCCGCGTTACCAAGAAGGAATGGGACTTCATACTAGGGTTAGCCAAGGAAAAGGAGTCGTCGTCCTCAGAAGGAGAGAGCGCAGAAGAAACGAGCGAGTAGAGGAAGATACGAAATCTCTTTTTTTTTTCATTTTTATGTCATTCCATATTACATTTCCCCATTTCCTCCGAAGCGACTCTGGAATGAGTCATAAAGCTCGCCGTGAGCGTCTTGGTTTCCTTGTGTACAATGAACGGGTTCTTGTCTATTTTGAGGTGTTCCAATAATGTGAATGGTCTATTAAATGATCGCCTCCTGATCACCGGTTAAGATTTGGGACATCGACTGCTAGACTGGTTTTATCAAGTCTGACTTGGTACATACTTGCTTCGCAACATAGCTGTGTCATTCCCACCATGACTGTGGGTGATCTATAGACCAAGACGTTTTACGCGTTGGCAGGGAGATATTAGGAGTAGGACAGGGTCCCCACATTGATGGGGATCTTCTGAACGAATGGGATCGGCCAGTCCGACGGCGGGAAGCTGGATGACCTGCAGATGATTGGAGAGCGAGTCGGGCGGGTCATTACTCCAGAAAGCTGGACCGTGAGGAGGGGAAGGCGGGGAATGCCTTGGTACGTTGGAAGTCGATCAGGGGTATACTATAGTAGTAACTACTAGTAGATGCACGCTGATGCGTGATGAGCGGATCCATGGGTCGGTGGCCGCGGACGGCGGACGGCGGACGAAGAGAAGGGTGGGGTTGCGGTGTTTGATCTCAACAGTTCAGGTCGTGAGGATCCATTTTTCTGATGATGAATCGCATCGCAAACCCCTGGGAAAACGGGATGTTGATTGGGGATCCAGAAAAGAGAAAAGTATTCTAGAACGTAAGGCTTTCCTGGGAAGAGAAAGTGTATCCGATATCCACCGATTAGTGGGCAAGTCACCTGCCATCTCATTGGATCTTCAGTTCTCGCTGGCGGGGGAGCTCGAACAACACCACTTCTACTACTATTTAGTAACTACTACCTGCATCTATGCTGCAAGAGATACCCTGACGCTCATTCACTAGTATCCTTTTCTTATATAAGGCCCCCCCCCCCTTCCTTCGCTTCCCCTCTCTTCCCTTCTTCTTTCTCTCTTTCTTGGTGTATTAATGCCCCTCGCTCCATCTCCACTCTTCACCCGCCTGTGCCTGCGTGGTCCTCCTCTCTTCAAGCTCCCTCTATCCTCCTCGCTTCCTCGTCGACGCTTTCACAGCTCCCCAGTCATCATGTCGGACGTCACAGTACAATTGACAGCCCCCAATGGCCGTCAGTACTCTCAGCCCATTGGCCTGTTCATCAACAACGAGTTTGTTCCGTCCAAGTCGGGCGAGAAGTTTGCCACGATCAACCCTTCGTACGTGACCTAGTCCGCTCGCACCGGATACCATATCCTGTGATTCAAAGGAACTGAAACTAACCAGCTCATAGAGATGAGAAAGAGATTGCTTCCGTATATGCTGCAGGCGAGGAAGATATTGACATCGCCGTCAAGGCAGCCCGCAAGGCCCTCAAAGATCCATCATGGAAGCTACTTCCACCAACGGATCGGGGTGCTTTGATGCTGAAGCTGGCAGATCTCATTGAACAGCACAGAGAGACGCTGGCCACCATTGAAACCTGGGACAATGGTTTGTGTCCTTATTTTATCAGTGAAGTCGTTGTGTTTTGTCCTTGACTGACCCTCGTTAGGCAAGCCTTATTCTGTCTCCTTGAGCGAGGACTTGGGTGAGGTTATCAACACCCTTCGGTACTATGCTGGCTGGGCGGACAAGGTCCATGGTCAAACCATTAGCACCACACCGGCCAAGCTTGCCTACACCCTTCGCCAGCCCATTGGTGTAGTGGGCCAGATCATCCCATGGAACTTTCCCCTCGCCATGGCTGCATGGAAACTTGGCCCTGCGCTCGCTTGCGGTAATACTATTGTCATGAAGCCAGCTGAGCAGACACCCCTCAGCATCCTCTACTTCGCCACGCTCATCAAAGAAGCCGGCTTCCCCCCAGGTGTTATCAACATCGTCAATGGCTTCGGAAGAGTTGCTGGCAGCGCCTGGTAACCCACCCTGATGTCGATAAGGTTGCCTTCACCGGCTCCACCTTGACCGGTCGAGAGGTCATGAAATTAGCCGCTGGTACCTTGAAAAACATCACCCTTGAAACCGGCGGCAAATCTCCTTTAGTCGTCTTTGGCGACGCAGATATTGAGCAGGCTGCTAAATGGGCACATATCGGCATCATGTACAATCAAGGACAGGTCTGCACAGCAACTTCTCGTATCCTGGTCCACGAATCGATCTATGAGAAGTTTATCGAGCTTTTCAAGCAGGAAGTGGCCTCGACCAGCAAAGTTGGGGATCCCTTCGCCGACGACACCTTCCAGGGGCCTCAGGTCACCAAGGCGCAGTACGACCGAGTCCTTTCGTACATCGAGACCGGCAAATCCGAAGGCGCAACTCTCGTCGCTGGCGGCGAGCCTTACAAGAACGTCGGCGACGGCAAGGGCTTCTACATCGCGCCAACCGTCTTCACGAATGTGAAGGACAACATGCGTATCTACCGCGAGGAGGTCTTCGGCCCCTTCGTCGTGATTTCCAGCTTTGCCGCTGAGGACGAGGCCGTGACCCGCGCCAACGACACGACATATGGCCTGGGAGCAGCCATCTTCACCAAGGATATTGAGCGGGCGCATCGTGTGGCCTCCGAGATCGAAGCAGGCATGGTCTGGATTAACAGCAGCAACGACAGCGACTTCCGCGTTCCCTTCGGTGGCATCAAACAAAGCGGCATCGGCCGTGAGCTCGGCGAGGCCGGATTGGAGGCATACTCGCAGGTCAAGGCTATTCATGTCAACCTCGGATCCAAACTGTAATGTAATGCATGGCAACCCCATTGATGATGTGTAATGTTTTGTATATAGGATAGTCAGATGAGTTGGATCAAAAATTACAAAAATAGGCAGTTTATCCAGCAAGCAACCATGCAGATAATCCACCAACGAGAGACAACATAGAGCATGGTAAACCTACCAGTAGACACACCTTGCGCATAATACTCAAACCAAACCACAGAATAAGAAACGTGGTATACCCACATTGGACCCAACAACCACAACCACCACCAGCTACATCAAATCCAAACCCTACCTGACACAACTCTCATCTCACCTTCGACACAATAGGCACATCACAAACGTCCTCCCACCTCAATCACACACATACACACATACATATACACATACACAACACCAACCACCCAATAAGTACCACCCCCCACCACACAAAAACCAACCCAAACCCACCCCCACGCATAAACAAGCCATCACGATTCGCCACACCCAAGCCTACATGCATGCCCCAAGCAAGGACTGCACATCATGCCGAACCACCTAACAAGGCACTTATACATACTTATACACCTTAATCTAGATATCCCATCGCCTATCCGTGCATATAGTTACATCCCACTTGACCCACAGGCAGAGTGAGAACCGGACACAGCCACGCCCGAGTATACCAACACGTACCGCGTCGCTTAATTCCAGGCTCATCTGATCGAGTCTCTGGTGGGGATGTTTTTGCCTAGACCCATGGGTATTCATACGTGGGGAAGTGTTCTTGATGTTGGTGAGGGGGAATTGACTTGGATATCTTGTAATACTAAGTGTAGTAAGTACCAGACAAAATGATATAGTCCGGTTCATCATAGACAGAATGATGCTCTACCTATATACTGATTACACCCAGAAGAAGAAGAAGAAGAAGAAGAAGCTCAGGGACAAGTCGACACGTCTAGATAATCATTGCCTTGTACCAACATTATGTCCATATGATATTTGTCTATTTTATATAACTACTACATGCATGATCACGCGCAGATAGATCATTAGGTATTATATCCCTGTCACACATCCCGAGATCATAACGTGCCCAATAAAACGAGCACAGGGATCTACCGATATCTCCAGCTAGATCCAGATACTAGTAAGTTCCAAAAACGCTTTTAGTTATATGCTCGGTGAGTGATAAGATATCGGCGTTGCGTCCAATGGGGCGCTGTTGGTGGGGGTGTGGCCGAGGTGAGATGGTAACACGAACACTAATGGATGCATATTATCGTGCGAGTAAGGATATGAGCAGGCGAGCTGCGTGGTACCGGTGAAGGGGATAAAGAAAGAGATGTATTTGATTGATGTTGGAAAGAGTTTGGGATGTACTGTCGTTCACTAACTACTAGGTTAGTAGTAGTTGCTTTGCTCTTGCTTTTATGTAAGTGGCCACGTGAGATGTGTTGGTACCCGATGTTTGATCGTGGGATCTACATTGGGGGTCTTGGACTACTAGTACTTTAGTGAGGGTTTGGCTATGGAGTGTTTTGTTGGAGGTCTACGGGGTAGATTTGGGTAGGAAGAGGTGTAACTTCAAGGATATCTTTTTGTGAAGGGGATGGCGCTGATATGGGTGTCTGATATATATATATATATATATACCGATGGAGGACTTCAGACTCGGAGTCTGGACTTAGGTGTGTACATGAGATGCCCAAGTAGTATAGATCTCACATCCTGGTCGAATGCAATGCAGGGTCAGCAACGTAAGTTGATTAATTTGCTACTCATCTGCTGCAAACTACATAGCATACATCACTCGGTACCCACTACGACCAGCCTACTTCAGAACCACCGCGGTGTACATTAAACGGAAGTCAAAACGAGACACACAGCACGACAACGCAACATCTACACGTCGGGATCCCAATCAGGGACACCCACCTCGCCCCAAACAACGAATGCATCGACACACCTAGGCTAAATGCACGACAACAATCACTACCACCTCAGCTGCACACCTTTTTGCTCCTAGGGACAGGGACAGATCAGTCAGGTAGTACTCTCCCTCGGTACCTAATACAGACCTAAACCGAAGAGAGGTAGTGGGCTGAGAAATTACTGGGGCACCAGCCAATCCACAGCCACATTCCATTGAGATGGAGAAAGCAGAGAGAGAAAAAAGAGAGGAAAATCGCGGCAATCAGAAAATACCCCGCCAATGACAAAAAGCCAAGCGTTGGAATTTTGATGCTGCGGTGTGGTTGGCCCGTCGGTTGGGTTTCTTGAGGTGTCTGTCGTGGCAGCTTTGGAGTGGGATGCTTCCTGTTAGTTGCAGCATGCAGCAATCCTTATTTGGATTTGCTTTTTGGTTGGGCTGCGTGGTAGGCATGTTGGCTTCTTTATTTGCTGTGGAGGTCACATCTTGCCTGCACCTGAGGACTGACTTCATGGCGGTGATTCGATCGTGGAAAGGGGGATTGTGGGATCTCATTCTTATCTGGCGACGGATTTCATGCAGTAGGGGGAAAAACAAATTAAAAATGAAATAAATCAATAAAATAAAACAAATAAAAAAAAGAAAAGAAAAAGGCTGAAGGGCCTGAGAGTGGGTTTCGATTGAATTCCGGTCATGAGCTGTTGGTATTCAGTACGTCTGGTACCGGTACTGATACCGTCTGGAACGGTACGGTACAAGATCACCTCGCATGCATCCATCATGTAAGTTACGAATTGTGTCTTGCATTGCATGAAGAATTGATCATGTGAGGCTGCCTACCTAAATCCCATTCTCATCTAACTATCTGCATTAGGCCTCCTCGAAGCTTCAGTATAGAATGTATGTATCTCGGTCGATGCCGGTTCGATTTATCGTTACCGACGCACCGGGTTTGGATCCGCTCTTAACGGTCGGACAGTGGAACTCCAATTCTTGAGGCCGGACGGAGAAGGATGGATTCGCTGCTGCGTCCTACGTGAGCATACGCTGTACACCGCATTTTCCGCAGCCGCTCAATCTAGTAACTGGGCCCGTGTATTCGTTGGTGGATCACATCAAATATCAAGCGTCCGGTTTGCCTCTGCAGGTACTCTCAACGGCCCAACAATGCATCCATGTTTGAGCTGGCCGACTCCGCTTGGTAGAATTTGTTACGTCGGAAGAAATTAAGGGGAGGGCGGAGGGGGAACAATAAAATCATACCTTCGATCTATCAATATGACAAATACGACCGTTGGCAAGCTTCCTGCACGGCAGACCGACAGTCACAGTCGAAAGCGACTCTGTCCAAAGTAGACTTTGATGCACCGTAGATCTCACTGAGGTTGCCGTTTTCTGGTGGACGGAGTAGCTTTAGCACTATTTTGGCGATCACCCCAGAGACATTTCGGCCGGTTCTTGCCAAAGGTACGGAGTATATGCGACACTTAACGCCATGAGCATTGCCAGACCGCCCTCATTAAACGAACGGTATTAAGACAGAGTCCCTCAGAATTGCGGCCTTCGCTAGAACTTCTAGCGTTAGTAGCACAGACAGCCTATCCACTGCCGAACTGAATGTCTCGCCGCCCTGCTAGAGCTCCATCGAAGGAATTGGAAGAAGTCTAGTGGGCCGCTTCATTCTTCGGTTCTGTACGGACGGAATGGAAGCACCCCCCAGACTTCTGGGCATGTCTGACCGCAGGCCAGCAATGCAGGGAGAGGGCATTGTGGTGGCAGAGGCCGTAGAAGGCGCACAAAGAACTGGTGATCAATGCAGTAAGCAATGCAAACCTGTCATCTAACGGCTGTACGCCAGAATCCCCAGCCGGTAAGGCAAGCTGCACCAGAAGTCCGGGACCTTTGGGACCCTGTCCGTCGTGCCGTGTCTGCAACCAGGGAACCACCAGGGACGAAAGTGGAGCCTTCCAGTCGCAAGGCGACCTCAATTCTGTCACGCAGCTTGCTTAAGGCTTGGGATAGACCTACCGGCAGCTAATTCTTTCCCACACTGTCCAGCTCCAAGGAGGACAGGCCGGATGAGTTCCTATTTGCTGATATGACCCCGTTTTCTGATTTCTCCACCCGAGGTCCTAGTCTGGAACAAATGAGGCGTAACACGGGAAGTTTGCCGCACCGTGGCCACGGTCCCCAAGACGTGCGCACGGTGGAAGTCCCAGGCGGCAGTTTTTGATTAATCTAACGCATCAAGCAACAGATTGAGTGATTTCCTCTTGTATTACTCCCCTTCCAGGTTCTATGACCACAAACGTGGTCTCGCATTGCTTATCCACATGACGTGTGATAGCCCCATTTTGTGGATACGTGTCCTGGTGCAGATTTCCCAATAATCATGTCCACCAAAAGTCCAATAGTTTGAGAAGCAATTGGCCCGGGGAATTATCCTGCTGAACCGTTAAGGATCTCGGGGTGTACTTTTTCCCCCTTAGTATTCAATTTCTTTTTTATTTTTTTTATTTCTGATTTTTTTAATTTATTGTTTTATAACCTTGTCTGCCCACTCCTCTTTGGCGACCACTGCGTCGATGATACCTTACCATATACCCCCCCCCCCCCCCCCCAAAAAAGCCACCAACTCCTGAAAGAGCAATTTCTGGAGCTAGTTCGTCAAAGGTACTTTCGCTTTAATGCAAATAAATCTCATCGTCAGACACTATGCCGAGGAAAGCGGTGTATGAAATCCAGCGCGATGGACCCGTAGTAGTACCACTCGCGCCAGTACTCGGCTCACCGGGGACGACCCGCTGATAGGATGATTTATGCGTATCAGAAACGGAGTTGACCTTAGTGAGAGTAAAGAATTCCCATCGATCAGTCATGTGGGGTGAATGTCTTGGCGCCCATGGCCACGACACTGGATAAGTTAGCCCCTCAAAGAATCTGGTCAGACTATTGAATCGATCTTCATCCCCTTTTGGCTTCTCACCAGTCACAACGCACAGCCCAAACAATCCACGTTCCTACGAGGTTATTGATAGTAGCCATCTATCTTTGGCTACCGTCGGC
This sequence comes from Aspergillus bombycis, assembly GCF_001792695.1. Classification (NCBI taxonomy): domain Eukaryota; kingdom Fungi; phylum Ascomycota; class Eurotiomycetes; order Eurotiales; family Aspergillaceae; genus Aspergillus; species Aspergillus bombycis. The sequence goes on from NW_019170071.1 coordinate 28,984, forward strand.
TCGTTTCCTTGTCCGGGGTCCAGATCCAGCACCTTCAGTGTGGTACCGTTCAGATCCCGAAATCCAAGCACGGCCTCCTGCGTTAATTAGTTTGATTAATCGAATTATCATCATGTCAACGTTCAAGAAATGGACGGTCTCTGAGGTAGGATTCTGAACACCTTGCGCGGTATTGCCACGGGTGGGAGAAGCGTAAATAATGGATTCATTCTCACGACTCAACCATTAGCCGTACATCGATATCGCAGGGACCTTGTTGGAGGGGCCATTCCATGACGAGCCAAGAAATGAGTTTCGTTTTGTTGATATCTGGGAGCAGAAGTTCTATGTGGTGGACTTAGCCAAAGGCCCAGACTCGTTGAAGACTATTGATACGTCTGCTTCAATCGGGTGCGTGGACAGACACCCCTGCAGCTGTAGCTTTTCCGGCAACCTTGAACTGATCAGCGAAACGGGAGATTAGGGTAACTGCCAACATCAAAGATTCTGGCGATGCCTACAACGGCCAGATCATCGTAGCCGCAAAACATGGGTATGCTCTTCTCGACCGCGCCACGGGCCAGCTCTCGTACATCTCCAAGGTTTGGGATGACCAGAAGGACCCAGAAAGAGCCCGCATGTGAGTGAAGTCCAAGTTTGCTCAGCTACTGTTCGTAAAATCTGACTAAGCGGATTCACCCAAAACAGAATGCGTTTCAACGACGGGGCGGTCGACAGCCATGGGCGGTTCTGGGCTGGTTCAATGAATGACCCCAAAGTGCAGTCCCCGGTCAACGAGGCCGTTCTCTTCCGACTGGATCCCGACATGAAAGTGCACCGTATGGTTGAAGGTCTGACTATCCCCAATGGGATTGGCTGGAATCATGCCGACGATACAATGTACCTGACCGACTCACCCACTGGCAAAATTTACGCGTTTGACTTTGACGCCCGAACCGGTGAGATCAGCAACCGTAGAGTCCACTTTGATTTGGGAGAACCAAAGGAACCTGATGGATTTGCCATTGATGCCGAAGGCTGTATCTGGAGCGCCATTTACGGGGGCGGTAAAGTCATCCGTATCTCGCCGGAAGGGGAGGTTATTGGAGAAGTGTTGCTTCCCACGAGAAACATCACCTGCCCGATCTTTGTGGGGACTGAACTACTCATCACCACCGCCAAGGATGACACCGATGATGAGCAGTTCCCGAACTCAATCCGGTATGGAGGGCGAGTCTATAAGGTTGACGTGGGAATCAGGGGCAAGCCCAAGAATGAGTTTCGATTCCAAAACTGATGTACGTATAGCATGGTTGATGGTGTGGAGGTTGAAGCAATGGCCACCAAACCCTAGAGGAAAATCAATCAGATACCATTTGGGAGTCCTCCTGTGGGACCATCCCGTCGTTCATCAGGAAGAACCCTGTTTACCTATAGATAGTGACTCAGATATGTTTGCCGAAGCTGAAACGCTTCCTTGTTTTTAGAAAGGGAGATTCGAATAGATTCTTTTTCACAACTGAAACCCGGATTGTTTCCCGGAGGATCGCAGATGAGCAAATTCGAACAGCCACAGCAGGTCATCGAGTCCTTGTGCGACCAGTACGTTTGTCTCTCAAGCTATTGGGCAATTCGTTGGTCGAGTGGTTTCTGGATTCTTGGCGCCGATGCATATGGAGTATTCGCCGAAGTAATCCCTTGCAGTAGTCCATTTGTTCTTCAGAGCCACTATGAAGATGTTTGTGTTGGGTGTAAGATGACGCCTGATAGCTGCAGATTGGGCTTACTTTAGGTGCGGGAGTGACCGCAGCCTCGAAACAGCACCCAATAAGGTGGAGGACCATGCACGTACTTTTAAAAATGGGAAAAGCAAGCTGAAGAATTCCTCGTATATGTATCATGTAAGACGGGATCCATTTTGTAACCCTAGAACATTTGAAACTACATCTTCCTGGAGCTTCTATATCTGTCCGTTTTCTTTTCGTTTCTTTTCTTTTATCCCCGTGTGATTAAGCATACAGTCGGTCGGGGTCGGGTGGAAAGCCATACATCGAAAAAGGACAGGGTACCATTTTATGGTCTAGCCAGATAAAAATGATTAATAACTTAAAAGCCGAGGCCAATGCAAGAAGAACCTTCTCAAGCGATAGAGTTATATAGCCAGGAAGTCGAAGTTTAAGCCGGCACGGGACAGTCAGTCCATCTGGTATGTTATACATGCATACAGTATGCTGGGTACGAGGGAGGAAGTAGCTTCGTAATCCATACGGAGAGTAGCCGAGTGAGACGCATAAAAAATCCCAGTTCTAGATTTACTAACCGCCCAGCAGACCCCCTGTCTTCTATAATAGCATTGTTCGCTGTGAGTAAGTAAACAGATGCAGCATGCATAAAGGATCTAAGAGATCGGATGCAGTGTGATTGTTCCGCGCAAAGCCCGGAAGACTTCTCAGTTCCTCCGGTTCCAAGGTTGGCAGAAGGCAAGCGTGACCTATGACAGTGCATGCATATCCCGGGCATGCTGTGGGATTTAGGTCAAAGTTTGACCTGGACATCTAAGAATCCCATTGAAGGGTTCCTCGGGCCAGCACACCATCGGTGGGTCTCTGGGATGCAGGAGGATGCTGACACTCGTGGAAGGCTTGGGGCGATAGTGCTATCTATAGCGGCCTTGTCTTTTAATCTTCTTATATTGCCTCTTTGCCTCTGGGGGTTATTGGATTAGAAAGGGACATGTTTATTTGTTTACCACGTATCAAATCCACAACCAAGTGGGTAAGGGTCGAGGTTGAACATCAGATATAGTGGTTGGGCCGTAGATTATAATATGTACAGCACACACGGTCTTTTTTCAGTACGGAGTAAACAGTGGAGCCCATAGTGTTCTTTTTTACTTTTTTTTTCTTTTTCTTTTGTAATTCCCTCTTTCAAGATTCACAAATATAGGGAGAGTGCCATCCATCATTTCAACATAAGTGCCACGAGTCCCATTGGACCTATCAATTATCGGTGGGATTAAGGTGGCGCATACAGCGGCACCGAAGACATGCACTTGGGATTCAGGGGCGCAAGAGAGAGGAGAAATGGAAAAAAAAGAAAAAGAAAAAGTAAACAAATCTATGACTAAAATTTCTACATGCAACACTGCGAACAAGCGCCAATAATAAAGATACTATAACACAGAGTCAATACAACCGGATTAGTGAGGAGAGTGAATAATTAGTTTATCTTCGCATGCTATCGTCCGATAAGACTTCGAGAAAGACAAAAGAGCCCGCCCCTTATCCATCTGTCTGTCATAAAAAAAAATGTGATGGCTCCGGAGTGAATACAGTTTTAAGCGGATAAGGCCGCGAACCGCATTCTTGGAAAAGCCGCCTGAGTGACAAGGCGCCGATACATCCTGCGGAACTGGTGCTATTTCATGCAATCTGCGTCTACCCTCACATACTAGGTGCTCACACCACCCTCCGTCTCCATAGTCCACCCCCCCTCCCTCCTCCCAATTCTTCGTTCTCTTTCCCATCTCATTATTCCGTTTTCAACAGTTCAAGGTTCGGCAATCTATAACTAGATCAAACAACTTCCAGAAAAGCTACGGTACCAGGCGGAAACTAATTCCGGGAACTCTTCCGCACATGGCGGATACGAAATGGATAAATAACCCAAGTACTAGTATCGACTCCACTTCCCGCAATAGTGGTAAAAAAGAAAGAAAGAAAAACGAATCGAAAAAAATAAAATAAAAATAAAAGGTAAAACCAAGAAGCTGGTACGCGTTATATAACTAACTTTCTCTAAGTATCTCCCACGCGCTGTATCTCTTTACGCTAACTGAGATGGCAAGTTCTCTATCGAAGAAAGGATATAATAGCGTGCGTATGGCACGACAGACCATGTGGCCTGAAAAGAGCATGACCCGCAACCTCATCCCATGAAATCCATTCCGCGTTTACCTGTCATTCCAGACCACGCATATCCCTCTTGCTCCGGCCCACACGATCTACCATCACCCGTTGTTAACTATTCTGTCTACTTGACACTAATAAACCGAGTTCCCCTTTGGGAAAGCTCGGGAACCCACTATTTGTGACGTTAATCATTCCCTAAGTCGTCCAAGGAAATACCGCCTTTCTCCGTGGGGTTTCGACCTCCAATGAAGGCCGCAGCTTGTTACACTTAACGTTTTGCGTCCACGCGAAACTAAAATGTGTGATGCTGGTCGTCGAGGTGGCTGTAGGTGGGTAGTCCACTGAAACTATGCCACTAACTCAAGGAAGCCACACTCCGTAACCCTTGGAGCACAACCCGAGGCGCTCAAGATTACGATTTCTAAATTTTGGCCAATAGTGCGTCAGATCGCCAAAGTATTTCCTAAACTCACTGCAGGTAATTTGCTGGTCTTCTGCAGAAAATGGAGTTCACTGATTCTTACCGACATTGCTCGCTTTAGAGGTCCATTGACTGGTATGTTTTTTCTATCTTTCTGTCATTTTAATTCTTATTTTTATTCACTTTTCTACTTTTTCTTGCCTGCCATCCTCGCCCCCCCTCCTACGTACATCAGTTGTCTATTATATGCTGTGTGCTTCTCCTGTAGCTGCATATAATCATCCTTTATTCCATCGGTCTGTCACTTGCTCTCAAAGCCATAGGAGAACCAGACCCTCGCGTCTTTTTCCTTGTCCTTCCTTCCTTTTCTTTCTTTTTCTGGAAAGGGGCGGTAACAACAGCTGATGGGGTTAATTCAGTAGTGAAAAAAAGGCCGCCACTACCCACTAGCGGTGAGAGAGGCAATACGGTTGGGTTGCTCCCTGTGACATAGCGATCTCATTGCTTTCTTTGAGTCAATCTGTGTTTTATATGTAGTGTTGCTGTATGAGACATGCAGCATCAGCTTGTTCATTTAACAAGATGCATACTGATGCGGTATGTTTAGGAGGTTAGTTACTGCTCATTATGCATAGTTTCGGGCTTGTGTCGTATAGCCTGCAGATCGCTACGCTTGCAGGTCGAGATCGATTCCGTCCCTTCAGTGTCAGCGGTTTGCCCTCCCCTGGGCAAGAAAACTTGGTATGGACGGCAAGGTAGCCGTAACAATCCGTACTAACCATACTAACCATCTTTGATCGGAGTACCGGTATGTTGGAACCTGTATCTGTTCTGGATTCCTCGAGCCTTTGTTGCCGGAAAAGAGGAGTGGGATTTGGACGAGGTATCACGTTACAAACCTTGTTGAACTGCCTACATTGCGATTGATGCCCAATGACGTAGCCGAGACACATATACTACCAGGTTCCGCTCCAACACGACTTCAATGCACAATCAAGGTGGAACAGGCAAGCAGGATCCCCCCTCCTGGGCCACTCAGGAGAGGAGAAGTCGATGATAATCCCCCCCTGTTAATGATTTATATGATTCGAGGGGCTAGCGTACTACCAAGATCAAAACTTTCTGTACTGCAGATGAACAGCTTGGAATAAGAGCTCTGCTAAGCGTCCGGCGGTATAGGTGCCTTGCCTCCAGTGAAAGGCCCAGCTATGACTTGCGAAAGGGCAACTGTCAGGACCAAGAGATGAGGGAGGGTGGGGGCAAAACAATAAGGAGAAGGGCAACGGCGATCAGCAGAGGCCTTCAAAGTCAATTAGTGCGCTTTAGACTGTCAATCACGACTCGCCAAACTTTGGGGCCAAAGTGAAGCACCCTGCGTCCACAACATTGTGATTCGAATTAGTTGTTGATCCAAAATGGGAGCCCATCATCTCCGCCCTATTTTTTCAGCTCTAGGCTCTTCGGGGACCTCTGTTTGGTTGCTTTCCTCGCAATGACTTGCCTCACAGCGTCAAACTTAATCGTTTTGAGTCGACAGATAGAAGCACAGGCCAGATGAAACTGCCCAGAGCCATGACCGGCCAGCCAGTCGCTACTAGAAGCTTATTAGCGGCACCCAGAGGTGAAGCTACCGGTATTCTTTGTATTATGAAATCATCGGTTGAACTAAATAACACGAGTCAGTCACACGTCAGATATTCATCTTAACAAGATTGGGTCATTAGTACTACCTGATATAACCGGTCCCGAGGCAAATTAGAAGCACCGAAGAATATTAGAATTGTAAGAGAGGACATCTTTCTCCTTAGCTCAAATGCTAAATGCGAGCGGCAACTGCCGGAGCCGTGTGGATTTCGGGGAATCTTTGGAGAAAGTGACAGAACAGTGAGACATTAGCTCTGTGGCAGAGCATTCCAAGACACTGGCAAGACTATCATTTTAGGACAAGACGAAGTTGAAAGCCTATTCCCGTGGCCTCTGTTTTTTTTTTTGAGTTAATGAGTACTGGAGGTTGAACTACTGGGCTACTATGTGTGAGGAAGTTTTTGAACTGCCATTTCCAGATTTCATTCGTTACCCTTTATCAGCTTATATATGTATGAGTTTATTCTCCAATTTGACTCAAGAGTGAAATCAAATAGACAGCACAAAAAAAAAGAAAAAGAAAAGGGAGATTCCTATGCCCATAGTGGCGGTAAGTAGCAACCCGTGCGTACGTATGTAACTATTGGCAGTATCTATTACACAGATACTAGGAAAGGTCGCTATGGATACCTTTACTACCGAGTAAGGCCCCTTAGAGATACCCATTCGGTTAGTATGATACCAGGTAATTTCGCGCCTCCACTGATCCTGTCCATGACCATGGCGACGGCGCCTCTAATTCACCTGCATCTTCCCCAGCCTCAAGAGCCACTCTTTAGTGCATCTAATGGTGGGTACGATTTTCTAGGCGAGTTCTTCTGTTGTCAAAGCATTGCCTCAGGGTCCCTCCTATACACAGTACCAAAAACTAGGTATGCAGGTAGGGTTTTCGGCCTGTACGTCCGGTACGTGCAGCTCTGAGCCTTTTCACGACGAACTCAAAACACCTACTTTTCTAATGGAACCTGCCATTTTCATCTTAATAAGGTTGAGATCCACTTCAGGTGTAACTCTCTTGGATTATCATTCAATTAATTGCCCAGGAATTTAGAAAAGAAATTAATTAGTCGTCACTAAGTCGACATACAATTTATTCCTTCTCCAAAGGAATTTGCCCACTAACGCATTCTGGAATTCCTTTGACGACCGCAACTAAATGATTCCCGATTCCCCGGGCTCCATCATAGCGTTTCCCTCTAGTGGTAGTAGTACTTTTGGTCCGTGATTGCTTCCGCATGTACGGTACCTTGAGTGGTTTCGATGTGTACAGTACAGTATGTGTAATGACGAAGGTGACTGTCTGTATTTCTACCCGGTCGTGTACCTAATCCATGAATGGGCCTAAAAGCCCATGCACATGCATTAGGATCCTGGAGCCTTTTAGGTAGTAGGTTAGGTTAGGTATTCTGTATGTATGTATGTACCTCAAGGACGGAGTTTATATACGTTAGTAGTCGAGTAAGCCTGGTAATAGGCTGTTGGGATGGGGCATTAGACACAACTCTAAGTAAGAGAGCAGCACGTAACTCACGGCCTTTTTTTTTTTTCTTTACCCTCTGTGACTCCAAATACTCAGTTTGTGAGCTCTTCTGGGTCCCTTGTCTTAGTTGTTCTTGAATTTCTTATTTTTATTTATTTTTAATTTTTCAAAATTGCTTTTCGTTTTTATTTTTATTTTATTGTCACTCCCCCATGCCATGCCTGTGGTTTAACGCAAACCCATCATCACTTGGTCCCACTTATCAGCTTTTCCATTCACACCGCTGGATTGCTTGCTGCTGGTCTTGTCATAACGGCGGCGTGAACATGAAGCAATCCCTTCGGACTGAGAAAATAATAATAATAATTAGAAATAATATCCATTTCTCCTCTGCTCGTCGCTGATTCGACTTTCTTGCCCTCTTTCTTTGTCCTCTACATCTTTATTTCTATTCCTCAAATTCCCACTTCTGTTGCTCTTCTTCTGTACCTCTTTACCTGACTCTTCTGACAGGTACCCTTGCGTTGCTCCAATTCTATTTCAAGAACCTAGCTTTTATTTTATCTTTTGGTTGTAATTTCTTTTCTTGTTCTTTTTCTCTTATTGGATTCTATATATCTTCTACTCTGTTCTTTCCCTTCGGACTTGTATATCGTTGTGACGAGCTTCACTACTCTATACTGCATATAACTACGGGCGTGATTAACCGTGATTTCAGTGGCTGTTGCTTCAATACGAAACCCAAGACTACTACAGTACGGAGGACTTTCTACCGGGGAATCAAGCTTTATAATTTCCTCGAGCCCGTCTCTATCCAGTTTTAGCCTTCCCGATTTATTTTCTCCCTTTTCACCGTGGCGACCCTAGCGATCAGTGTGTTGACTAATACCCCGTACACCAACCCGGGGCATTCCACTCATCACTATCATTCGCTGTCTGGTTACCATCTCACCCAACCGACTGGCGCCCTCTCTCGCTCTCCCCTTCCCGAGTCTTCGGCTCACCTGGAGAGAGGGGGGGCCCCGCCATGCCCCAGCTTCTTGCGGCAGTCCATCGAAAGAGACTCGGAGCATATGTCGCCGATTTCCCCAGTGACAGGCCCTTCATCAGAAGATGCCCTTCGAACTGAGAAACACAGTGTCCTGGAGAAGAAACGCCCTTTTGTAGACGAGGATTCGTCTTCAAACGGCCGCGAGTCTGGACGTCCGCGGCCTGTTTCCTGGCATCCCTCAACCCCTGTGGAGCCTCCGCTGAATTCTACCCAGCTTCGTCCCATTGGAGTCGATTCTATCTTGAACCCCCCGGCGAAAGCACCCTCCGTATCCGCTTTTACCGCGGAAACTGCTCGAGAAGGACTGGGGGACCAGTTCTCAACCTCTCCGTCTCATCAGCATCTGCCCTCCGCGACAGTACATCTCCCATCCCCATCAACACACGCAAAGCGCCTATCGGCATCTCCAGGAATGAGAAGCCGTCAGACCATTACTCCCGTTTCACCATCAGCTCGCTTTGTCAGCTCTGGGGTCGGTTATCCACGAAAAGCGAGTTCTTCCCAATCTCCGTTAGTTCAAGAAACACGGCCGGGGGCATACCCTGTGGCGCCTGGTTCACCCTTGCCCGTGGATTCGGTAACTGGGCAGCCGATGTCCGTGTCAGGATATCAACAGCCTGTTCCAGTGTCCGTTCATTCCACACCAACTTTCCATAGCCGCCGGACAAGTGCTAACCCGACACCAAACCCGAGCCCTCAGGAGACGAGCCCTACCACACCCATCTCGACCTTTAGCCAGTTCGGACGGTCATCTCCTGCGGCTGCTACTACTTCCGGCCCACAGCCTGCGCCATCATATTTGCATTCCACCCCACATACGACGATGGAACCAGTCAGTCGACTGCCTTCAGTAGTGGCAGGGCACAAGCGTGTGAGCGAAGAGCCCATCGTCCTGCCTGGTTCCCAGGCGGAAAATCCCCCTTACCCCGGGATGATTCCCTGTATCCTAGACCTGAAATCCGGCTCTTCTAGCCAGGCCGAGAAGCGAAAGGCTAATAGCGATGCGTCGAGGAGGTTCCGCAACAGAAAACGGAACGAGCTGCAAATGGAGCAGAAGATCACGGCCCAGCAGGATGAAATCCGGAAGCAAACGGAGGCACTGCAAAGGCAGGCCCAAGAGATTCGGGCTTTGATGCAAGAGCGAGATTTTTACCGCTCCGAGAGGAACTTCTACCGCGAGCACGTCAGTCGTCTGGTGCCTTCCGGTCAGATCCCGACCCGGCCAACCTCTCCACGTTCCTTTCAATCCTCGGATCGTGACCATCAGGCCTGGCCTAGTACAGACACCACACCGCGAGTTGTGGATACAAGCGGGGTGCCACCGCCCGCCTCGGCTACCAGATCAGCTGGTAACTGGACAAGTTGAGGGACTCTAGCAGATGAACAGCAGGCAAGATCACTGCCACAGTTCCCTGGGCCATGGACACGCACTTGATTATGGAAGCAAGACATTGAGCTCACATGCCCCAGCTTGTGTTCTGCTTCCCTGTGTTTCTTTTGAAGGGGTCTACGCGTGACTTTGAAAAGGGGGCACGCCTTCCCTCTCTAACATTCTTTTTCTCTCCTGCGGATCGTCGGTTGCCATTTTCAGCATCCGAGGAGATTCGCAGGAATAATTGCTGGACCATATATCATACATCTCGCCTGAGGCGAGAATCTCATTGCATTGGAGGAAATTGTCATTTGTGCGATCAGCATGGAAATTTTGGATTATTCGAACGGCGAAAAGCAGATGGCTCTCTTATTGACTAGTGCGAACTGGGTTCCTCTCATTCCTGCATATATTTTGTCTGCTTTAGCTGTCAATGTTTTCCCCTTCTTGCTTATAGTTTGTTTTACCCCTGTCCCTTTGATTGAGAGTGTCGGAAAGGAGCCTGTCCGCTTTGCATTGATGTCGATTTGATTCGTCTCGCTGGTTTGCTTTTACATGGCACTTGGAAAGTGTCAATGGCGAGGCGTCCCTTGATCTTGGGCTGTTCGGTGTTGTTTGGATTTGTTCTGGTTTGCTTGTGACCGTGGACCCCGTTAGACGAAAGATACCACCATGGCTCTGGTTTTGATTTGAGCGTGCAGCTGAGAGCGATCTCCCCCCATTACTGTTTCAAAGGCTTGGTTGGCTACTCAAACTTGGGATTGTGGTATCTACCATAGACCTGTACAATATCATTGCCCAAGAACAAGAACAAGAAATACCCCTACAAAAAAAATTGAGAATATTTCCTGACTTCAGGCAAAACGGGAAGAAAGAGCGAAAGCACCAAAATGAAGAAAAAAAAAAAGAAGAAAGAAAAAAAAGGCAAGGCGCTGTCAACGACTGTTGTGGATCTCCGCCGGGCTCGGCGACATCCGGCGATGATCGTTATCAAATGGGAATCACGGGTAGAGATTATCAGATGTGGCCCCCCAGCACCACCACGAGATTTTATTAGGTCATTAGATTGATTTACTGAAGCATTGAAACATTGACATCTTGACTTGTGCGTTTTTCGGAGGATGTAAGTCTTGATTTGACCGGTTTTGTAGCCATGTGAATCTTGAACTCTCCGTGAGGTCTCCACATATTGACTTGGAATAGTACATGGTTTGTCCCGAGACTAAGGAACGGGTGAACATCAGAAGAAAGAAAGAAGGGGAAAAAAAGTATATTAAATCAACCATCATCTTTAACATGACGCCGAAAGAATATTCACGCAAAGCGTGGGAGGAGTATTGGCTGTAGTCGACTGATTGATAACCCGCCCCTGATCAATATCAAACCGGCTAAAGCAACGGCTTCTCGTAAGGAGTGGATCGTTGCGACGTAGCCTTGCACTAGTTAATCAAGCTTGCACTTCAGATCTTAACTTCAATTGAACAAAAGTCCGACCGGAATCCGGAGCGATGTCTAGGATTATGGAACGCGTTCCTCTCCCTTTCTGTTTTCTCAGGCACACTTGTCACCATTCCTGCGCCCACGTGGCCCAACACAGCCTATCAGCGTCACACTGACAACTCAGGTCCTCCTCGACGGTCTTCTCGTATATTAGTATTGCCCCCCATCAGCACCTTCGAAGAACCATGGGCGATCGATTACCATGTCTCACCTTGCACGCTTATCCGTTTTCACCCCCACTACACTGCCGCTTCACTCGCACCACGGCTGAATCTCCGTCCGATATCGCGGGATCGTAAGCTGCACGAGGGTTACAAGGTCCCCCATTTGGATCAACATGAGACGGAAATGAAGGGCTTATATGAGGACCGCCCCGTCCGCGTGGAGGGCTTGTCCCGTCGCTTATCTAACAGTAAAAGAGTTGCAATCGTGAGCGCCATGGCCGTCCTTAGCGTGCTCCTTCCCATTGCCTTCCTTCTCTCGAGGTACGCTCGCCGATAGACGTTGCCCTATAGTGGATGCCTTAATCTAACAGCGGCTGATCTTCATCCAGTGTTGCCGGTACTCCGGTGACCAGCCCGAGACAACAGTCGTGCAATACTGTCGACGAAGGCTACCAGTGCTTCGCCGGGGTCTCTCACCTGTGGGGCCAGTATTCGCCGTACTTCTCGGTCGACGACGAGTCTTCGCTCTCCGAAGACGTTCCGGACCACTGCCAGGTTACCTTCGCCCAAGTGCTCTCCCGTCACGGCGCGCGGTATCCAACGGAGAGCAAGTCCGAGAAGTACGCCAAGCTCATCAAGGCCATCCAGCACAATGCTACCTCGTTCACCGGGAAGTATGCCTTCCTGAAATCCTACAACTACTCCCTCGGCGCAGATGACCTTACGGCTTTTGGAGAGAACCAGTTGGTGGATTCGGGTATCAAGTTCTACCAGCGCTATGAGGAGCTCGCCAAGAATGCCGTTCCTTTCATTCGGGCATCGGGCTCGGATCGGGTAATCGCATCCGGCGAGAAATTCATCGAGGGCTTCCAGAAGGCGAAGCTTGGTAAATCTAAGACCAGGAGGGATCAGCCCGCTCCTATTGTCAACGTGGTTATTCCCGAAACCGACGGATTCAACAACACGTTGGACCACAGTGTCTGCACCGCCTTCGAGAACAGCAAGGTAGGGGATGAAGCGGAGGACAAGTTCACGGAGGTTCTTACGCCCTCGATTGTTGAGCGTCTGGAGAAGGACCTCCCCGGAACCAAGCTCTCGAGCAAAGAGGTGGTTTATCTTATGGACATGTGCTCATATGACACCGTCGCCTTGACCCGTGACGGCAGTCGGATTTCCCCCTTCTGCGCTTTGTTCACCCAGGAAGAATGGGTGCAATATGACTACCTGCAGTCGGTCAAGAAGTACTACGGCTACGGCGCAGGAAACCCTCTTGGGCCTGCGCAGGGTATCGGCTTCGCGAATGAGCTGATCGCTCGCCTGACCCAGTCCCCGGTTAAGGATCACACCAGCACCAACACGACGCTGGACTCGAATCCCGCCACATTCCCGCTAAATGCTACACTCTATGCGGACTTCTCCCACGACAACACGATGACCTCCGTTTTCTTCGCGCTTGGTCTGTACAACAAAACTGAGCCTCTCTCTCAGACGTCGGTGCAGTCCACTGAGGAGACGAACGGGTATTCATCCGCCTGGACCGTTCCTTTCGGGGCCCGGGCCTACTTCGAGATGATGCAGTGCAAGGATGAGAAGGAGCCTCTCGTCCGCGTACTGGTCAACGATCGGGTCATTCCGTTGCAGGGCTGTGACGCCGACAAGCATGGCCGGTGCAAACGGGACGACTTCATCGCGGGGCTGAGCTTCGTTACATCCGGTGGAAACTGGGAAGAGTGCTTTGCTTAAGCTGGGATTGTCTACCAAGATTGTCACTGACAAACCTTCTATTCTTCTTTGCTTCTCTACTCTGTCTGTCTGTCTGTCTGTCTGTCTGTCTGTCTTTCTTTCAGACCTCCTTCATCCATACAACATAGCTTAATACACCAAAATGTACACAAAGAGCAGCGATATCCACACTCAAAAGAAATACCATTGCATCCACAGATATTCACACTGAGACACCATAGTTCCTCACTTATCTACTTCCCTTAAAAAATATTTCAGCCAACACCATACCAGACACGATATCTTAAATAACATTCTACACCAGACAAACACCAAACCAGATCCGTACAAATATAGCCCTACAACAGACACATCCCAACCAAAACACTTCATACATATACCCCAAACCCACAAACTAATATACAATTAAACCAGACAAGGAAAAAAAAAAAAAGAACACCCCCCCAAACCTGCTAGATCAAGCACTCCCATCCTTCCGCTCCTCCGTCTCAGGCCGCGACGGACGACCCAAATGCTTCTGGCTCTTATTCAAATACGCTAAACAACCAGATCAGCAGCCCCCCCAATGACAAGCCCAGAAACAAAAAGCAAGGACAAGGGTCAAGAAAAGAAGACATGATAAGATAAAGAAAAAACACTCACTCCTCTCATAAAGCACATAAGACGTATACATCAAAATCGGCAACGCACGATCGTTGAAAGCCATCTACCCCAGCGACATTATCAGCTGACCTTCGACTCAACAAGGAAACATAATTGATGTTCGGCCGAGTCTATAGCCTTCCAACCCATATCTCCATTTTTGAAGATAACTAGCTCAATAACAGGAAGGAAGGGAGGGGGGAAAGGAGCATACCGTCGAGCAGCCACTTTGTATTCCTTCGTTTGCCGAATATCCCGTACAGCGTGTGGACCTAGTGGTCCGCGCCGGGGCGGGTGAGGCGGTCGTTGAAGGGATTGCGGGTTGATGACTACGCGGGGTTGTTGGTTGGACATTCTGGGGGGATTATTCTTCCTTTTTTGTTCTCCTCTTGTTTCTCTAAGTTATGGGGGGGGCTCTGGATGGGTATGTTGACCGTGCTTGTTTGAAGAGATGTGGATCGATGAGATGGCGGCAAAGTCAGGTGTATGGACTGGGTTTTGTATTGGTTGGCGGATGGAAATGTTTTGCGTTTCCTTTTCTCGGGTTGCTGCCTCAGGCTGCTCCTACTAGATCTTCTTTGGTATGTAAATGGATGTACTACTACTAATGTCATCGAAAGATCAGGTCAAGTTCAATTCATCCCATTCTTGATACAACAAGCTGATTGCAATCAATCCTATGCTGGAATACATGCTGTAAAGACAACGATTAAACCCCGCAAGTAAAAACTAATTGCTTCTAACCCTGGCCGTTCCTGTGGTCGGATTTTGCTATGCGCATGCGCGTCCATTGAAAATACAAAAATAAAACAAAATAGAGCGAAAATTCATAAGTCACTGTACAGGAGGGAAACAATAATACAGTCCCGTTTTCTCTTCCGTGTCTTGTCTCCAGCCACCTTTGGCATGCAACCATGGTGAACAGGACGGAGGACAATACACGTCGGAGTGGGAGTAAGAAAGCCCGAATAACAGTTGCGAGGAAAGTCCACAAAGAGGCCTCTCACATAATGGAAGCGAAAGAAAACGAAAACATGAGTTAAAAAAACGCCAGTGCAATTGCCTGCCATATCTTTGAAAATTTCCGCTATGCTTAGTTCCGATGACCGTTCATAACGCCGTGATAGTTCAAATGTCTAATGAATCAGGGTGTGTGTGTGTGTGTGTGTGTGTGTGACTTGGGGTCACTTGAATAAGGGATTAAAGTGGATTTAGAAAAGGGCTAAGACGTATGAAGGGAAAGAAACGTGGAATGGAATTATCGTATTCTGAGGGTAGCAGTGGTCAACCGCTTAGTGCGGCTTCGCGGCGGAGCCAGAAGCCTGACTGGAACTTGGCTCTTCCGGATTATCGGTGCTAGCTTTCTTGCGCGCGTTGGCTCGGCGAGCCCTTTCTTCTTTGTGGTTCTGAAACTCGGCCATTAATGCTGCTGCGGCGCGACGACGAGGACGCCCACCGGGCGTGTGAGCGAGTTCGGATCCGCCGAAGGGGGAACGTCGGGGGTGGAGGTGGGAGCGGCGTTGCTCGTCTCCTTCTGTCCCTGCTTCGGGGTCGAGAGCTTGAGGAGGCGTCTGGGGGTAGTCGTGGGATTGGAGGGTGTGGTATTAGGGCTCTTGGGAGGTCCGTTGCTGGCGGCGTTGTCACCGTCCGCTTCGATTTCGGCATGGGGACGCTTGTTCGATTTGGTAGATGTGTTCGTCGTGTTGGAAGCAGAAGGAGTTGCCGGCAATTCACGTTTCGAGAAGATCAGTTTGAGTTTGAGCGTCTTGGGTTTTTCAGATGAAGGCTCTGGGTCAGTCGGGCCCGCTGCCGATGCTCCTGCCGTGTTCTTGCGTCTTCTCTTCGGCTTATGTGTGCTCTCTGTGGTGGATTCGTTGGTCGAAGGAGCCTCGCTTGGGATCACGGGCTCCGTACGCCGTCGCTTCCGGGACGGCCTGTCCGGTTTCGAGCTCTTCACGGAAGCCGGAGCCGGAGCGGGAGTCTCAGATGATTGAGAACTGCTGCCCTTGCTGTGCTGGCCAATCAGTTCCTCAATCTGAGAGACGGACATCGACCGGTCAACGGAGATGCCTTTCTGCCGGGCTTCCTCGCGGGCCTTAATCTTAGCCCGTTCGTGATAAACATCCTCCATCATGAACGGGAAATTAGTGGCACGAGGCAGGTTACGCTCTCCAATACGTGGTGGAAAGCCAAAAATTCGGTCCTTCTCGGACTGTTCCAGGGACCTTAGGCGCACAGGAGGCTCGGGAAGCTGCGTGTCCCCGTACGTGTTGTTGGGCCTGTACCACTCAAAGTCAGGGCCAACAACGACGTACTCCTCTCCAAACTCGTTGATTTGACCTGTGTGCATCCAACCGTCCTCGTCAGTCCACTGTTCTGTAGTAGGTTCGTTATCCGAGGGTTGCCTACTCTCTCCCTCAACCACCGCCGCAACTGCGGCAATCTCCGCATCCCCTTTGCCCTGGTACTCTTTTCGCAGTTCTTCGAGCCAGGAGTCGGCTTCAGGCGCCGGCACAAAGTCGTCTGAAACGGCTGCCGCGGCCAACTCAAATATCCGGCGGGCAAAGGCGTCCACATCTGGCTGCGGAGTGGCAGATGGCGCCTGCGTAGTTTCTGCTGGCGCTGCCTTCGGCTGCTCATCATTCTTCTGTCCGCTGGGTGCCTTGTCGCTCTGCTTCCCAGCCGCGGACGAGTCTGCCTTTCCAGGTGTTTGGGCCCGAGGTCGGCGGAAACGCCGCTCTGATTCGAGGGATTCTAATGCCCTGATCGTGGGCTTTCGGGCCCGGCCGGACATCCGAGCGCCAGTGGAGGTAGTTGTGGAGAAGCTTGTAGGTGAGGCCGGTGTGTCCATTTGGCCATCAAGACCAAAATTGTTGCGATACATATCTGTATCATAATCAAAATGATAAGAGTCATCGTACACGCGAACGGGAGTTCCTTCAACGCTATCAGCGATTTCATTGCCATAGGAGGCAGACTCAAGCGTTTTCTGAACAAAAGATTCGAGCGACTTGCGGCCCAAACTCAGGGTTACTGTATTGCTCGGTCTCTTGTTGGCTTGCTGAGACTCCGAGCTGCCCTTATCCGAATCCTGAGAAGAAGATTTGCCGGAGTCCTTGATAACTGGCTTGTGGTCTTCAGCATCAGTATTGGTCGCAGTATCTGCTTGAGACGATTCATTCGTTAATTGCGAGCGACCTGCTGTGGATTTCCTCGCAGACTTGCGGTCTCTGCGACGAGATCTGGTTGCTGTGGTGTTCGGGGTTGAGACAGGGGTCCGCTCAGCTGGAGTAACTGGGTCTGCAGTTCCGTTGGCTTCGGATTTGGCTGCTTTGGACGTTGAATTCACAGGAGGGGTTGATTCTGGCTTGACATGAGGAGTCGACTTAGGCACTTGCTCGGCTTCGACAACACTCTTAGACTTGCGGTCTTTGCGAGAGACCGGAGTGGAGAGGCGAGTGACCAGCTTAGATCTGGGAGTAGCTTTTTCAGTGCTCTCAGTGCCGTTCAATTTAGCTGGGATAGACTTCCTAGTCGTGCGCCCGCTAGACACTGCGGCACCCATGGCTGGAGATTTGGAGTCGTTTTTGGGGTCAGATTGAGGGCTATTCTTATCGGATGCTTCGGCTGGTGTAGTCAAGGTCTTGCGCCTGTCTTGAGGCTTTTTCTGCAGATACGTGTGCAGGGTAGATTGCTCAGTTTGATATTTGCGTCTGGGGTTAGAAGTAGAGGTAGAAGGAGTGACAGCTTGGTCACCCGTGGAATCAGGCGCCTTGACAGCGTCTTTGTCGGCTTTCTCGGACTTGCGACTACGACTACTCTTTCTAGAGGTACTGCCAGACGGCTGAGCGGAGAAAGACGCGTCCTTCTGGTCCGGAGTCTCGGCTCCTTTGGACTGTGGCGTCTTTTCGTAGTAGTTGACAGAACGGTGTCTCTTAGCGCGCTGTGTCGATGACAACGCCTCTTCAAAAGAGGAAGTGATGGGAGTTGGAGGCAGAGACACTGCCAAACGAGATGGATGTGAGGTGTTGAGTTCGAGTTCTCGCGTTGCTTTCCTTGAAGCGCGGGATGAGCTTCGTCGGGAGTTTCTCTTTATGGCTGGTCAGAGACAATGCAGACAAAGAGAGGTAGAGGAACACTTACAGAAGCCGAATCCAGAATCGAGGGCGCAGGAGAGGCCTCTCCCCGAGTAACAGAAGATCTACCAGCCACTTTGGTTGTTGTCAGTATTCAATACGAAGGAGTGAATGATTTGGCAACCCCCGCCTAGGGTTGACTGTACACTGAGCCCTAAGCAAACAAGACGAATAGCAGCAGTCTCAAACAGTTGTCTCACTTTTTGCCGTTTACAAGCAGTTCCCTTTATTCCTCAGGTTTCCTCGATAAACAATAGTCCCACCGGTTCCTAGCAAAGTTCGATCATCGGCACTTCGGATGCGAGGTTTACCGGTTCACAAGGATCAGCGGGGGTATTGTTCGTTCTTTTGGATCGCTTTCTCGGCTAGCTTATTTTCACGGATACAAGGTATCCTGTATATTCCTGTGTTGTAAGGCGAGGTCAGTGAACTGTGCTAAACTGAGCCGCTGGTTCGGAATTGGACCCAGGCAGGAGCGGCAACTCCTGGAAACTTCAAAACACCGTCCAATCCAGGATATGGGCATGAGAGAGAGGTAAAACGTCTCCTGACGTACCAATAAGCAGCGTACAAGACGGCGATAGCGACCAGAACGACTCCCAAGACGGCGTCCGAGGGTTAATCACAGGGTGGCTCGTCGGTGTAGCGGAGGCGAAGGAGTTCTAACGTCAGGCGTACTGCAGTCGCAGGGGCGCTCCCGGTGCTAGAAAAACACAAAATAAAACATTATGCGACGGTAAAGGAGTGACTATCGGGTTGTTTGACGATTTAGCGGGTTGTCGCAGTAGTTGAGGAAGCCATCAAGCCGATCGTAAAGCGAGGAAGAATTGTTTGGCAGGCCGACTTGAAGACTCCGGGAAATTAGGGCTTGCAAAGGCGGAGGGTCGGTCACTGGACCGCAGCTTGCCCCAAAGCCGCGGGCGCTTATCTTAGCGTTTCTTCAGCTTGCGTCCGCAGGTCGACGTATTCAGGACACCTACGTCGCAATTGTTCCACTCCGTCCAGCTTGGTTTGTTTCAAGTGTCTATCTTTCAATCAGGATGCAGTTGTGGAATACCGTCCTCCAGCTCAGTTTGCTGGCTTTTACTGCCGCCCCGACCGCAGCCGCATCCGCGTGGGGGTTTACTGATGCCACCGTGTCAGTTCAAACCAAGGGCGCTGGAGTCGGTTCTGGATTGAAGGAAAAGTGCGTGGTGGATTTACTACTCTACAGCCTGGCTTTACTCAATGGAAATTATTGGCTAATCTCGACCAAATTGACAGTATCCCCGACAACAAGGCCCTCACCAAGCCCGTCGCCCTCGGAAGCGCCGACACCTTGAAGCTGACTCTCACAGCCCGCGAAGGCGGCTCCGGAAAACGCGCGCACCAGGTTTTCCTCCTCCTCCAAGACCCAGAGACCGGACTAGACATCTCGTATCCCTTCAATGTGAAGGAGAATGGCAAATCGAGGGTTGAGTTGGTACGTGCGGAAGGGACAACTGTTATTTGGCATGGCTAACGCTGGCTTTAGACTCAAAAAGACCTCCCTATTCAATTCCTCTCCTTGAATGAACCGCTGGATGCAAAGCTCTTGATCGGATCTTTCGGCAGCGCCGAGGCCTACAATGGCGCTGCATTCAAGTTAGCCGTTACCCGGAACCCCGATCAGCCAGTCCCAACTGTTGAGGTCTCGAGATACGGAAAGCTTCCTGAGATCCACCACATCTTCAAGGAGGATGCCCAAAGCCCGCCGATCGTCATCACTCTCGCGTTTGTGGCGATGGTGCTTGGCACTCTTCCCGTTCTTGCTGGAGTGGTAAGTGTCCGGTTACTCCCCTTCGCTCATTGCTCGTCTAACGTGTCCAGTGGCTATTCCTCGGCGCCAACGTTTACCATCTCCCCAAAGCTTTGAAGGCAGCCCCCGTTTCTCACGGTGTCTTCCTCAGCTCTCTTCTCTCGATCGAAGGGATCTTCTTCCTGTACTACCAGTCCTGGACCCTCTTCCAGATCCTTCCTGCGGTCGCCGTGGCTGGCACGGTCGCATTCATCAGTGGCAGTCGCGCTTTGGGTGAGGTGCAGGGCAGACGCCTTGACGGTCTTCGGTAGATCTGGCTGGTACTGGATTTACTGGCCAAAGTTTTGATGCGACTGAATACTGTCTTCTGTATTGTCTTCTAGATTACCGTATCAGCCTCGGTTTCCAGCATATGTAGCAGAGTTCCCAAGCAAGCCAATAGAACAGACACGCACCTTGTATTTCTGAGAGAATCAATGCAAATCCCTAGCCAGAGAGAGAAACACGATTGAAACAGTTAAAATGCAGTAAAACAAGCCATGGATGGTTGACGTCACCCGAGGCATTGACCAATTCGGCTAGTGAAGTTTCATTTGCAACATCCGCAACACCAAAAGCTTCTCTCCGCTGCTCCACGCCTCAAAACATCGACGTTGCCGATTCCCACCCCGCATACGCTAGCCACAAGGCATCCGGCACCCATCCATGGGTTCATCATCTTCGAAGCCCGTGAGATCTGCCGCGCAGGCAGTCTCGCGGCGCCAATACCCTAAACAGCCTTCCCCTTTGCCATCCACACCAAAGCCTCCGTCTCCCAGTCCTGCTTCCGCACCCCGTCCGCCAAAGGAACCGGACACAAAGACCCGTGCTCCCACAGGCCCAACCTATCATTCCAAAGAACAGCCGTCTCTTACAAAATCAAACGGTACGTGCATTATTCCCTCCCAGGGGAGAACAAGGACAAGCCACCGGCGGATCCTTTTCCCTTGTCGCCTCAAAGAGAAAAACAACCTCGACACAGACTAACAAAAAATCCCACCCCCCCCCAGCAATCGACCTCGACGGCCGTGATCCTGATTTCGCCGCCTCCCTCCGCGGAATCGGCCCCGTCAGCCCAGCCCCGACCCTATCCAATTCCAGCACATTCGCCTCCGGACCCCAACGCGGGGATTCCGTGCAAACCGTCTTTCCCCGGGCGGCGAATCCGGCTCTGCTGGTGGTCACCGCGCGTCAAAAGATTACTAAGGCGGCGGAGCGAGAGGTGGAATTGGTCGGACGACCAGGGTTTGCGGGACGGGAGTATCTGGATGCGTTGACGATTCGACAGGCGCTGTCGATGCGGGATCGGCAGGGTCTGCCGTCGGGCGAGATTGAGAGGCTGCTACGGTTGAAGAAGGGGGTTATGGATCGGCTGGGGCAGAAGGGGGTCGTTTCGGAGGTTGGTTGATTGGGTTGAGTAGGGGATGCTGGGACTTGTATATTATTGTATAGTATGAGCTACGATGGTGAGGCGTTTCATTTGGGTGTGTTTTAGTTGATGATATCTCCCAAATCCGAATTGGTGGTTGGTCTAGCTTGTCCTACAAGACCAAACACATACATACGTTTGATGAAGATATGTATGTAGGAGTATCGAGGTGGTGTCCCCACGAGACATATACAGAGTGCAGCATCAAACAGCGACAACCAAAAGTTCATGACTAAATCCCAAGAATACGGATGTTGTGGGTCTTCATTCTCCAGGGGCTCAGCCAATAACACGTATGAAATTAGAATCTCCTTTTCGACGGGGGTCGACTGCGGAAGTAGTATCCGAACAATGTCGATCCTCGAGCAAGAATTCTCCTGACAAATGTACAAGAGCTATAACTATAGCTGCCCGCGATTACCCAAAATACTCCTCGAACTATTGTACTCCGTAATTATGACGATATGTAGTTGTTAGGTGTTATGTATGCGCAGAACCCCGTTCCGCATTCCACACCCAGCTCGCATCCCAGTGCGAGCTTGAGGAGTGGACTGCACTCTCATAACGCACCCCCGGCTCTAGACAGGCTTTGTATTGGCAATGTACTGTTCTATTTAGAAGAGTACTGGAACGCTGTTGTATTTATCCTGGTGAATATTTAGCAAGCTTCTTACTTCCTATACTCAGTCCTCTAGTGTTTTGCATATATATATATATATATATATATACCATGCCTACACGCAACTCACCAATAACCATGAATTTTGCACCCAGAAAAGTCCAAACATGCTAGCAAGTGATAAAGACCGACTGTATCTCCAATTAACCACTGAAACAGCGAGAGAGCGATCAAAGAGACCACAACTTTATACAGCCCAAATACGTAAACATCTATAGGCGCACTCGCCACGGTAGTGCCGTAGACTTAGTGAACGTGCCCAGGACAGGCTACTCGAATACGTTGATCATACGATGACAAGTTTATGGAGCAATCCACCGGCCTGGAGGGTTATTCATATCTCTCTATGTGATGAACGCCCCTTCCTTGGTTACTAACTTGACAGTCAAGCATAGACAAACCACCCTGGGCTCGGATCATCGACTACAAGTTCAACATATCCCCGGGTTGAGACAATAGAACACAGAGCCAGGCCAGAGATGTCCCCCAGCGTATTCGACTATATGCGGAAACAATGGAATAATTAATTCACATTGTCAAAGCCTAAAATGCTCATTTGAGAGTATATGATACCGTGATTCAATCTCGGTAGCAATGGTTAGAACCTTCACCCGGTTTGGGACTAGTACCTCACGTCCAACTATCGCGTCACGGAGGGGATTTATATCAGACAGGGCTTTCTCGTAGACCAAGTCATTTCACTTCCGATATGCATATGTGTAGTGGTGTGTAGTACGGTGTGTTCTCTGGAAAGGGTGTATTACCCACGGGACGATGTAGTACATACCTGTTTGTTAATTGAACGGGAATACAAACGTAAGGGCGATGTCTATACGCAGTTATTCATCATTGGCAAAATAGTTGCAGCAGTGTCTGATATTGGGAAATCATGTATTAGGTTATCTCTGTGAGGCATGCTTTATTGCTATGGTGCTTGACTGGTTTCTACAATTAATAACTGATTGCGTCCTTGTATTAGTGACTAATTTACACAGCCTTCTGAGTATAGACGTCGTCTAGATATATGTACACTTCTTCGGTGTGGGGTGTAAGTTCGATATGAGATAGATTTGTACCAGAATATGTCTGTGGAGAGATCATCCGGGAATCAATCGTCGTTAAGCGATGTAATCTACTCAGGTTCGGACTGAGGCCTAGTTCACAGACATTTCTGTGTAGGGGGTTGAACACTTATTACCAGACCGGCAATGGATAGCAGAGA
Source organism: Aspergillus bombycis (assembly GCF_001792695.1). Taxonomy (NCBI): domain Eukaryota; kingdom Fungi; phylum Ascomycota; class Eurotiomycetes; order Eurotiales; family Aspergillaceae; genus Aspergillus; species Aspergillus bombycis. The sequence continues at coordinate 52,173 of NW_019170071.1, forward strand.
TATAGGTGGTTTCGGTTTATATGTGCCGCGGTTATTCTACGCTGTTGGTCAGATTAAATTATTCTATTTACTAGGGATACTGATGGAGGATGGCTTGATTGTGAGGTGGTAGATCATTGAATGAGTCAATACCGCGGTCAGTCATGTTCCATTCGCTGAAAAAGAATCGTTCCGTTGACTGGCTGAATATAGTTAAATCGTTGGGTTCCTTACAGATGTTATAGGTATTTGGAAGGTCGAGTCCACAAGTATTCAAACGGGAACAGCCTAAGGAGTAACAGATCGCACACGGAAAGACGATGAACATTCGTGCATACAGCCGTCAATTACCCATATCAACCTCTAGCTATGTTTACTGGAACGCACAGAAGCATTCTTCGAATATTAGTTGGACAGAAACGTTTCAAGGCCACGTCTCTTACCGCGGATACGACGTTTCCAATGCTTCCACGCAGCTTGCTAGGGTCCGACTCTATCTATCCTCTCCTTCTCCTCCTTTTAAGACGCACTGCCTCAAAGTCAAAGGTACATTCAACTTCAGGGACACATTGAACCACAAGATCACCCCCATTCAGGCAATTCCGATAGATCCCACAACATCCCACGCCCATGTCCATATAGTTCAGTCGGTATGTACAAGCAGACGTCTCGATAGTAGGCTCCGGCATGGTGAACCTGCATCACGACATCAAACAAGGCACTCGTAGTAGCAGCATCGCAGATTGATGCGTTGTCAAACCTAGATCTGACTCATAAAGTATTAGTCCGCAGGATATCGAAGACATCCATCAAGCTGCGCATTTGTTTGGATAACGAAGCCTATCCGATGATATTGCGGAGATCAAATGATATGCAATCAACGCACTAGAACATGTTATAGATGCTCACGCGAAGAATTCGGCGTCATTTTGGGCCCCGGACAGACAGAAAACCTTTATGAAATCACATCATGGTCCATAGGGTTTAATAAACTAAAATCGACGTTTAGTATGGGGATAGTCCCGAGAACAACCGAGAGCCAGTCAACTTCCGGGTCGAGTCGAAACAAAGTGACCCACGTGAACAAGGTTTGAGCCTTACCACGACTGCCAACGTGACATCCTCATAGATCGCCTAAAGCAGTAAGCAACCACTCAACGGGATGAAACCGCAGTCAGCCTGCATCCCTTACATAAAAGTCGAGGATTAGGCATCAAAATGGGAGCCCTATCTCTCCCTTCCGGTCATGCGTTGGTTCCCCTTGGTCGGGCTAGAGCCTATTAAATGACTTACAGAAAGATGTAGGTACCGTTATACCAAACGTTGTCCCATGATTCTTACCCCAGAATTTCAAATCTAACTACGTCTGTAGATGGCCCCAAACGGTAATCCCTCTGGATACTGAAACATCCACTCAGTGGCGGACGGAGAGAAGTCGGTCGATTCTGGCAATCCCGGGACTTTCTTCATTTCTCATTTCTCATTTTTTTTTAAAAACAGAGTAGTGGTCATGAAGACATCATGCATCCCTCACAATTGACGATAATTGGACAGGTACAGTCATGGCCCGTATCGTTGGCTTCAGTGGAGCGGCAAAAGGAGACATAGTAATCCATACTTAAATAACGTGATGGATATGGCTGTATCTGGTGGTTTAGCGTTGAGTCTTGATAGCAGGGGTCTTGATGTCATGACATGGGCAACCATGGATACGACCACGATGGAGCGCGGTTCTGTGGTCCGGGATGAATGTGGGGTGGGGGGAAAGTTTGACCTTCGATGGTGTGGAGATTCCCCCGGATGGTCGACTTCTTGGCGGGGTTGGTATTGTTTAATGAACGGTATCGACGCGTACTCGTTTTGCCGGGAAGTCGGAAGCAGAATCCCTGTCGCCTCGACTGTTCATTCGTAGGAATCTGAATAACGCCGCGCAAGTGGTGCTTTAGTTCACAATTGCCCAGTGGGTCATGTGCGAACATGCGCATCAATATCTTGTCAGATCTGGCACTAAGTGGATGATGATTCATGCAAACTCACTTTAACGTTACTCGTTAGTTGCCAGCCCAGACCCTCCAAGGATTACTCTCCGCAACGTTCTTCGTCAATCATACTTTCGCTCCTCTCAGGCGGACGGTTCACTGGTTCCAAATTAAGTCTCATGCATTATGTATAGGTACAAATGTCGCTCTACTTAATCGACTAAGACCCGATCCAGCAACTGCAACGCTGAAACACCAACCGAATCTCGTCCTATCGGCCAAAACACAAGAATCATGAGAAGACCATCCATTCCAAAATCCGACCACGCTTGCTCTCCCGACGCCATGCAATAGAAATGATAATAGGAAAATGGAGTATGCAAAGGAAAAAAGGAAACAGCCATTCAAATGTCATCTACCACGCGGCGTGACCTCCGTCCATGCGTAGATCGCTTCCAGTCATGAAGCTGCTGGCGTCACTGAGAAGGAAGACGGCAGCGCCACGGTACTCGTTAGGGGTAGACAGACGTCCCAGCATGTTATGTTTGGGCCATTCTTCGCGACGCTCCGGGAACTCGACGAAGAGCTTCTCCACCATAGCAGTAACAATATAGCCGGGCGAGATGGTGTTGACTCGAATGTTGTACGAGCCCCACTCCATGGCGAGGTTACGGGCAAGTTGGATCACTGCAGCCTTGCTAGCGTTGTAAGCAGGGCAAATAAGACCCTAAGAGGCAGACCAGTCAGTAACTTCTATGGACGATAGCAACCAATGACATGAGAACAGAAAGTCGGAGTGGCGTGGGCGGGATGTTCTCGTGAAACCCGAGACTTGCAAAAGACACTGAAAGGTGGGGGAGTTTTTTTTATTGAAGCAGAATCAACGGTAAGATGAGAACGTACCCGATTGGCAATAGTACCACTCATGCTCGCAATTAGTGCGATGCTACCTCCATTGCCGAAACGAATCATTTGCTTAGCAACTGCCTTGGAAGTCATGAACACACCAGTGACGTTGACTTCAAACATCGTGTTGGCATCCTGGGCCGTATACTCGAGCGCTGGAGTTTCCTGTTGAATGCCTGCCGCAGCGACCAATCCATCCAAGCGGCCCTCGGCATCGGCGATGGCTTCGATAGTACTGTCGAGAAGTTCGCTGTCACGGACATCAATGCGACGGTATTGCAGCTCAGTTCCCAACTCCTCCTTGGCCCGTTTTTGGATTTCGTAGAACTCAGGGGACTATCCAGATAGAGAATTAGACTTTTTGTCCATGTCCTGATGATTCAGCCTTAGAAAGAATCACTTACGGGCTCTGCTAGGCGATCCAAAGCATATACCTTGGCTCCGGCCTCCAGAAGCGCTTCAGCCTGAGTCAGACCAAGGCCACGGGCAGCACCAGAAACACAGACAACCTTTCCAGCCAAGCTGAACTCAGGCATTCTGTTCTTAGAGCCGAGACAAGGGGCCGCCTGTGTGGACAGAGCGACGGGGGCAATGTCGTTGGTTTCAATAGAGACAGACATTGTGCTGTTCGAGGATATGCCTTAAGGGAAATATGGATCAAGGGAAAGGTAGAATCAACTGAAAATAAGCGCGAAGCTCAGGCGGTGAAATTTGTGAATGGTTTGCAGCGACTGTTTTGTCGGTTGAGAGATGGAGCGCAGTGGGTAAGCGATTCAATTGATGATGTCTAGTCAGTCACTTCAACACGAGAAATGTCATACTTATATACTTCACACTGGACATTGACGACTGCCGGGGGAAAGAATCACTCTGGGTCTGGGAATGTCATGAGGCCTCATGTGAGCAGAGAAAAAGTTGGTAAGGGAGCCAAAATAGGAAGGCTGCGAGGGAGCCGTGAATGGTGGGTTCGGTCCAGACCCGGGGGAATGCATGAACGATGAAGACTTCGGGCCCACCATCAGTGGTCACTTGGTCTTTCTTCGTGGCAAGAAAGGGGAATGTTGATCACCACGTTTACTATGAATTTGATACTCCTACCTTAATCCGGTTGATACCCTGGATGGGGCTATCCTACAATACTAGTGCTCTGCTACAATCGTCATGTTTCAAGTAAAACCACCAACATGCTACTGAGTAATGACTCGATGAGCTGAGATATGTCATACGAGATAAATCCAAGCCAACTTGGTTAACTTGGATGTTCGTAGGTGATTTGGTATCGCGAGCATGACGGGCTGATGACTCCAGTTTGATATCATAATTATCCAGATGCCCTACGAGGATCACTTATCACAACCACGCTATGTTGCGCCGAGAACACAATAGTACCACTGAAAAAAAAAATAAGATTAAAAATAAATAACAATAAAATAAAAATAAAAACCAAGTACTAGATACCAGAGGATACATGACAGTGGCAGTGGCGGACTCGGGTTCCTTGTTTGGGCAACCCGGCGCGGCGGACAAAAGAAGCTTAAGGCGGGACTTCAGGTGGGCGGGTTCCCCAAGGAGTCGGTAAGTGGGCGGGTCGAGAACACTGGACCAGCTGTCGGGGCTGGTCACGGGGCTGTTTACCTTGTTCTGGAAGAAAACAAGTGTACTCCTGGAACATTCGACGACCCGCGCGTCTGGGGATGTGGTCACGGGGTAATTCAGAGATCACCCTGGTTTCTATTGCCAATCTTACCGACAGTCATCAAACACGCAGATTGCAGGATGCAGAAGATGGCTCTGGCCAATTCCACGTCAGTTCATCATATTTTGAGTCACCCCTCGACTTCCTTGGACACATTGGGATTTCCGGTACTAATCACAACTTTTACTGGCCTAAAATCTCTTTGAATTTGACATGTTCAGGGATCACTACTACTAATAGTAGTACTCATTGGAAGTCCCTAGTCTAAGTCACGATCTCCACTATCATTGGTCAATTCGCATTTTCCTTAGATGTTCCCGTCCAATTTTTCTATTTCCGATCTTTAACCATATTAAACATCCTGAGGCTCTGCATAGTGCACCTGTTAATGCAGTTTCGATTAACGCTACTAGAATATATACAGTAAACCTGATAGCTCAGAGAAGAGAGATTGGTGGTATTGTGTACACAATACATACTCCACGGAAATGTGGTCTATATTTAGGTCATATCATATGACAGTCACTTGATAATAGACATACACAGCCAACACAAAACACAGGCATATCAGTACTAAGGATAAGCAACGATGAAAAAAATCGATTGATTTATCAGTTCGGCCAACCGAGATGGATCCGCGACGGTACCGTGTGACCATCAGATTTTTGGAAACTCGAATGTGGCGCATCGCTAAAGCTCCCTTCCGGAGGCGATGGAACACAATTCTCAGTGGGAAGCTGCTTACCCTTTTGGGAACTTCCGGGGAATTTGCGTGGGAAACGACGGCCCCAGTTTGTTGGTTTCACTCCCTCGGTACTCCAGACCCCAGAACCAAATTTGAACCCTTATTGTCTGTGCCTGTCCCCGTGAGCATCTTATACTTTGTACTATTGATAGAAAGTCAAGTAGATTATTTGACAATTGGAGTTTGTTTGTATGGAATTGTCCAATAATGGCCGCGGTTCACAACCGGACCTGAAGGACCAGATCCCATTAGTGGACGCTCCTGCATTCGCCAGGGATCGGCTCTGAATTCTCTTATCTTCAGAACAGCCATCTCGACCAAAATTAAATAAACATGACTCTAGAATTACCCCGATAGTCTTGTATTTGTTTGTGAATGTACAAGTTCACGTTTGTTCGAAGATTGATCCGGGTGACATAACATGCACCTGGTGGCAGTCACTACAGAGGCTGTCTTCCAACCTCTGAGCCAAGAATATACGACAAGTGATCCGGGGTAATCCGATCCTGTCGGACCGATCCCTTGAAGAAAATATAAAATTACCTAAGGCCAATCACATTGACAGGCCGATTTCCCTGGATACGATCCCCAGATTCCAGAATCCCACCAAATGTGGTCTGTGCCTCGGCCATCCCACAGAGAACGGTCTCGATGTTGGAGTCTAACGGCAACAAAAGCCCGCCCACACACTGCCCGTGTGACCAGCAGAGATTTGGCCCACTTCCACTTGCAATGAATGCAACTTTCATCAAACACTGAGCGATACATGCGGTCAGACGGAACTTCAGGATGGGGAATTGCAACACTGCTTTTGACAATACAAATAATCTATTACTGAGCAAAAGTACTCCGCATAGCATGCATTTGTCGGCGTGGTTCCCATCATTTCACATCTCTCAATGCGGCTATACTCCGATGGCCTCATTGGGCTATCATCAACACCCGATTTTAATCCTGTCTAGAACAGAGAGACCGATAACGCATCTGCCAATACACTTTGACCCCAAGTTTATTAATGCTTAAGGATTTACCCCGCCTTCCGCTCAGACCCCAGATACGATTCAGAATATGACGCGTACTCGGCTTTCTCGAAGTCTCCACGACTGGCCAGTTTCTGATCCCGGGGGAACTCCGATCGTCAGGAACCCCGTGGATGATACGGAGCATTCCTTGGCAGAGCTAATAGTGTTAAGCACGGCGTTTACGCGAGCCTCGACCGTCGGGGCTAGGCTTTGTTAGGCCTTGTTGTCTCGTCTCGAGGCCAGGGTTGAACCCTCATGACTTATTATCACGTCGTACGACGTTGCTTCGAAGCTCTTCTATTTATAACTACACATCATAAGAGGATGGGAGGGTGAAATCGACTTTCTTGATTGGCAGTTGCTGGATTCGATCTGATCTTTTGAGACCGAGGCCACGCTAAGACTTTCTATCATTGTTCCTCAATCCCTGTGAGGACGCATATTGGAACTTCCACATCAGCTCATAGACTTGCTTCCGTCTTTTATGCAATGTCTGATCTGGAGCGTCGTGTCAAGTTTGAGATATAGCCATCACCTCATCCAAATGAGAATCGCAATGCGATGACATGAAAATAGTACAACCAGAGATGTGGATTCCACGGTGAAGCAGCCTGTTCACCTCAAGATGCTTCAAGATTCGAATATGACTAGTTAGATTTGACTTGACTCTTTTTATCTGTCGGAAATTCGAGGTTGGTAGTTTATCTTACCACAATAGACAACAAAGCTGATTTACGCAAGGTAGATATCCTGAGTTTCACAGAATGCCCTTAGGCATTTCCAGGATGAGCTGGACTCATTAGGTCATTTGAAGGACGGCTCATTGTGCAGCTCACGGAAACTCGCCACTATGAACACGCAGTAAAAAACATATAATACACACGAGCATCCATCATACTGGTCATACAACGGATGACATGGCAGGATCATGTTGTGACTCAGCCTCCCAGGCAGCCCCGTAAGGCAGAAAAAGAGCACTAGGCATCAGGCCCCCAAAGGCACTTTAAATACAAGATGCAGCCCACCGTTTGGACATATCCCAAACATTATCACATCACATATTCGCAACCATGAGCCTGCAAACCAACCCCAACTTTCTCCTCCCACAAGCACCGTCGGGAGCCAAATACCACAAAATCGACTTCGCAACCTCCGACCCCCCACTGCCCGAATACAAGAACCGCTTCGCAGCGATAATAGACCACATACTCACCCAAGAAGAATGCAACGAGTTGATCCGTCTCGCGGAAGCATCAACCCTAACTCCCCAATCCGCCACACCCGTCTGGGAACGCGCCATGGTCAACATGGGTAACGGGCGACAAAAACTCGTAACAGACACCCGCAACTGCGGCCGTATTATCTGGGACACACCCGAACTCGCCGAGAAGCTATTAAATCGATTAATGCCCTTTCTGCGAGACCTCGACATCGATCGACTGGAGAACCATCCCTTTGTCACCGGGCTCGCGGGCCGGAATAAGACCTACAAATTGACGAGACTGAATGAACGACTCCGGTTCCTCAAGTATGAAGGTGGTGAGTACTTCAAGCCGCACTGGGATGCGTGCTACACCACCCCCGATCGGAAGGAGAAGTCGTACTATACCATTCAGTTGTATCTGAATGGCGACGGGGAGCAGGATCTCAAGGAACTGGTGCGCGAGCAGACGCGGGTGGAGAAAGGAGAGGGACAAGCGAACTTGGATGTTGAGGGCAAGTTGCTCGGGGGCGCTACGTCTTTTCTTCCTCGGTATGAGGAGAAGGAGAGGCAGTTGAGGGTTTTCCCCAAAATGGGGTCGGTGCTTGTGTTTCAGCAGAATGATCTGCTTCACGGTGGGGATTCGGTGTTTCGGGGGACGAAGTATACCTTGCGGACAGATGTTATGTATGAGCAGCTGTGAGGACAATTTACTGTCTAATGTGGGCGTCAATGCCTATCGATGGGGTTTGGTGAGAAGGCAGCATTGTTGCTATGCAAGGCTAAGGCGAATGGTTTTCGTTTTGGTTTAGCAGAATGAAGTAATCACCTTTTCGCATAACTTATGTCAAGGCGTATTTCCAGAACGTCAAGGCTTACGTTGGATCTTTACCATTCTTTCACGATCAGTGATACTGACAAGGCGCAGTATAGATATAATTCAGGTCTGGATTCAACCAAGGCACATATATATCAAAATACACAACACCATAAACAAGCCAAGTAACCATATAAACCAGTAAGGACCCAAAATACCCAGCACCAACCTCCGCCGCCAACACCCCAGTAAGACTAAGGGTATAGTACCATTCCCTCCCCTACCATTAGATAAATTCGAACTGAATGGCCTCAAGTAAAAACACCTGTACTGTATAATTACTACTGCACAATATAATCCTAGAGAAGTGTCATTTAATCAACTATTTCCCCTTGAAGCTCCACAGGTGCTAATGTCAGATAGCCTCACATTAACTATTGCTTATACATACTCACAAAGCATTCAAAAGCCCCAATATTCGCTGTCACAATGTCAACCCTGACTAGCCCAATCAGTTAGCACGGATTGTATTGCTATACAATAATAGAAAATCGGGCCAACCCCCAAAACTAACCCGCCTGGTAGGAAGCTAGAGACTTGGTATCTGTGTCTGCGATATGGCCTGAGGTAGCCTGGCCTAGGAAGTAACTGAGTTCCACAAAGCCCGCGTAGAAATGGAAGGAGACCCTACCCCCTGTCATTATATTACTTTCATCATGCTAGGGAATAAGGAAAGGGCCATTGTCATCATCATCGTCTTGAACAAGACGCAAAGAGCATCTTGGCAGGACACGGGCTCCAAAGAGCCTGAAGTGAGGGCACTTCTTTCTCTGCTATAGTGATAATCACAGTTTATCTATAGTCTACGTATTTATTTGAAGGATCGCGTTTAAGATAGGCCGTTGCTATAGATATACATACAGCTATATAAATCTATACATTCAGTTTTAACAATTCATGCGGGTCCATCGAATATCTCTAAAGTCTAACCAGTATAGTGTACAGAGTATAAGTTAGGGCATTCTGTACCCAGAGAATCTTAGTTAACCATGTCCCAGATGCAGGCGATCATACTCATACAATACAGTTCTGTAGACAACCTGTCCTTTTAACGAATCTAACTTTTCCATCGAGCTGTTCATGCACTCTCGCTTCCATCGCTTAGTTAACAGACATTGTCTCAGCTATATATCTCCTTATGATTCATCACTGCAGTTTCTGCCTTCTGTTAGTTGATAAGAGTACTCTAGAGTAGATATATCGTAGTAACTAACAGCCAGGACAAGAGTGCATCTAGTATTATTTTCGTGCTTGGTTTCCAGGATAGGAATCATTGATTAGAGACCGGCAGGTCTTTGAAGTCGTTCTGGAAAATCTCGTAGACACCTAGATATTCATGCTAGAGCTTGAAGAATAAACACATATATCTTATCAACAGGAGTATAGAGCAGACACAGTTCATTATCTATCTATGTCTTCGTCCGAAACACACAAAAAGTGCTGAACAACAGTGAGATTCGTGATACAGAGAAAAATAAAGCCTCTCGCAGAGATGTACCCATATTAAACCCCACCATCGAGTATATAACCAAGACCCAAGTAACCACGACAGGGCATTGGATTCAAGGGCTGGGAGATATGGCACAAAGGCAACATGCCATGGGGATATCTATAATCTAACTCTGAGCGTGCCTGATTCAGGGGACTTTATCGCCATCACAGTGAATACTTATCATTAATGTCGATGATAGGTCGCCAAAGCTAAACCAACTACATTAAGGAGACGTCGGGCTTCATGACCTGGCGGAGGAAGAAAGTTAATCAACGTTACTATGTGACGGACGTGTCTTTCCCAAACTTGGGATCGGTCACGATCACGATGAGTCAAGGGTAGGCAGTACCGTGCGCTAGTATAACGATCTCGTGGATGCCGTCTCCAGGATGTGCTGGTCTTGACGCTGCTCAATGTTGATGGTTTCTCGTCACTGTGCCGCAGCCTTCGCCACCTCCTGTGCCTCGAAGATGTCGATGCGATACGCTGGGGGAGGGTCGAGCTCGGTTGAGTAGAAGCGCTGCCGCTCTTCACGGCCATCCTGGCACTTGGGCCGCTGGTGGCCCTGGAAGCCAGGTTCAGTTGAGCCGTTGGGGCAGTAGGAAGGAGGATGGCTGGTTACAGCCCATCTCAGGGCGGCCGTCCGGGGAGCAAGGTTCTCCGGTTTGCCCCAGATGAGAGATGTCGAGAGGCATCCATCGTGTCAGCGCATTCACCAGCTTGCCCGTACTGTCTGGTGATCACCCATCTTACTGAGAAATATAATCAGGCGTCGGATTATGATCGGAGGTCAGCGACTCCCTGCCTCGCCGGGTGGGGCGCTGACACGACGGCGAGGGGAATGTCTGTGGAATGAGAGGTTGCATGATCGACCGTCCGGATGGACATTGTGCATCGCTCAAAAGGACCTTTGTTCGCACTTCTGATCGTTGAACTGAATATACGAGGATATGAAGTTTCATACTCCATAGCTACTACGCGTTCAAGGAGCTTAGCTAACATAAGCACCTTTTGGCTAACTAGTCAAACTTAAAAATAACTAAGCATTGTGAGTCAGCAGCAGATCAGCGGCAGGCGGCTGAGCTACTACTGGTAAGCCCCCGCCACATCTTCAGGCTGATGGAAAATGAATCCGACTACAGCACAATCACGCACACCAAGAGAGAAAAGAACTTCGGTTATGTGTCCTATGCTAGAAAAGCCGCTAATCTAAACACAACGTGGTTGCTCATTCTATCTATAGGGAGCTGGAAGAGAGACACTGTAGCCGGCGCGCTCCATGCGCGCTTCTATCTAGGGCATGCGCATTATGTCGTGGATCATTACAGAAAAGGGGCTATCGGCCGTTTTGGGCTCGGTGATGCACGCTGGCACCGTGATGCAGTAATATGCGCACGCCGGCTTCGAAATTGGTGACCACGGCCCGGTGCAGCGGCGTCATGCCCTCCACATCCAAGGCGTCCAGCAAGGCCAGATTGGCGGCACAATGGTTGGCAAACAGGCGCAGGAGTGCCTCCCGACGATGGATGACCGCACAGTGGAACACCGAACAGCCCGGGCCGTCTGTGTAGTCGAGCCGAGCGCCGTGGGAGAGTAGGAGGCGGACGGCCGCCTCATGATCGCCCCGGATCGCGTGTGCGAGCGGGGTCAGGCCGTCGCTATCCTTCTCGTTACAGTCGGCGTTATGCTCGAGTAACAATTGGACAATGCCCCCATACCCTTCCTGTGCGGCGACGTGCAGCGGGCTTTTCCAGCTGGCGGCGGTGGGCAACGAGGCGGCGCGTGGAACTCCCGTCGACCCGGTGTGGTCCACGCTGTGGTTCACCGTGTCTGGTTGTGCCTCCACGCCCACCAATGGGTCTCCGCTGTCCCCGTCACCCGACGACGACGATGGTAATGTGTCGGAGAGATGCGTATGTTCCGGTGTGGGTGGGAAGATGTGCTCCGGGATGAGAAAGGTGTCAATGTGATCGGAGAACAGCGAATGCTCGGGTTCTTTGGTGGCGTCCGGGAGGATGTCCGATTGTAAAGTCAGGTAGTGCGGTGCCGTGTCTCCGGACGTACACGATGAACAGGATTCAGATGCTGAAGCGCCTTCGGTCTGGATCGCCACGCTTTGTCGGAGCCTTTGCTGACAACGTTCTTCGTGGAGCAGAATCTTGTCAGTTGAAGAACGATGCCCCAGGGCGGCTACTACTGGGGGTGACTTACTTCGAAAACGGCGTTGTGCCAGACGGTTTTGTGCGCGACGGCGGTCAACCGGGTCGAGGATGTCCATGGTGTTGATGTCTTCCATTTTGGGCCAATATCTCAGTTGCAACAATGGCTACTCAAGTCGAAGAAGGGCCAAAGAAGCGGCTCTTAGAAACCATGGCGAGTGTGTACATTTACAAATACAAAGGTACCACCGGTGGGGGGCCCTATAGTGGTCGTGGGGGCCATAGTGGCGGTGCCGCGGTAGAGGCCGACCTCAGTCTCGTATAACAGTGCCTGTCAGCACGTCTGGACCACCGTTCCATTCTCCATCAAACCGAGTCTGGCAGAGGCAGGATTCGAACATGCAGCGCAGAGGAACCGCTACCGTCTGACGATAAAGGTGGAGCGTTCCCAACTGGCAATGATTCGTGGACGTGAGGGTAAAGTTGTAACGCGATGTAACCTCGTGCGGGTATCGCAGTGGAATCTGCCCTAAAACGCGAATGAAATGGCCTGCAGAACCAACATCCAGGGTAGCTAAGACTTACGAATCGCACCGAAGTGGGGCTGGCGGGATTGAGGCACGATCCCCAGGTCTAGAGAACGAGGGCGCATTATCAGATTCCAGTTAGCAGACATGCGAGATGACTGGTGGTGATTAGTGGATTTTTGGGTAGGACGCGGCGAAGGGGCCGAAAAGGAACGGATACCCTAGCCGGAACTATAAAAGCTTGACACTATGATGGACCCTCGGGCCTCTCCTGCGCTCTCTCTGCCAATCCCACCCGCAGATCGTTCGAGAGCATCATCTTCCTTCGGAGGGACAGATACGAATGTTGATCTGCCGTCTGGGCTGGGTCAACTGACCTGATCGGTAACGGTTAAGGTTCTGGTGAACGTGAAGTGAACTTCATTTGGACGACAAACACACCGTCAGCGATCCACCCCATGTGCCTGGTCGATCTGGAGGGAATGCTGGCAGCCTTGATCCGTCTTGTCAATGCCCACAGTAACGAACTAGGGCTAACTAGGGCGAACTAGGACTAGTGAGTGTCCGAGCAACCGCCATGCATTTACGATCAGCCAATGAGCGGTACGAATGATCCTCCACTATCAGCTCGACCAATGGCACCACTCTGAATAGAGGATCGCATCCAACATTGCGATACACTCGACCGTCAACACCCTGAAGGTAATCTGTTTAGGTTTCGGGAAACAATTCACTCGTCGATAACTTTACTCCGTAAGCGAGATGGAGACTTTGACGATGACCAGCAACGCACAGGGTCCCTTATCTCTGCCATCCACGACTACTACTACTACTACTACTACTACTACTACTAGTAGTAGTACCTGGTGGGCATTTATCCACTCCGGTTAAAGTCCTTCGGTTTCTCTCCGATGCTCCCCGCTATTAATAGCACTAGTAATCTGACAAATAATCTCGAATGAAACGAGCCTACGAATGGCAGGAGGATGATCCCTTGCTTTGCCAAACTTTACTAAGCCTCGGGGATCCACCGGGATCTCATCACAGTAGGATCCAACGGGCTTTCCTCGGCGATGATATACGACCACCACCACAATACGACACACCACAGAGCGTATCGATCGTTAAGGCACAAGGGTACCGTCGGCCAATCACACTAGGAGGATCCTACGGAAAAAGACACCCAAAAGAACTGATCTGTTTTGCTACTTAAAGTTTAGTACTGCTGATTTACCCTGCGAAATCACTACCGCTTATTCCAGTTTCGGTGGTGACATTCTCTGATCCGCCTTTCAGGACTTCTCCTCCCGCAGCGCCATCGTCTTCTTCGTCGCCGGCCGCTCTCCCATGCTCTTCATCCAAGCCGTGTAGTGCGGCAGCTCGGCATTATCCCATTTTGCCGGCCAGGCCAGATCTTTCGCCAGACCCCAGAGGTAAAACGACAGGTCAGCATAGGTGCATTTATCACCGACCAGCCAGCCAGTCCCATTTTGAGCCAGGATGCCATCCAAAACTCGGGCGACGCGCTCCGTCTCATTCTGGAACCGCTCGATGACGGATGCGACCTTCTCCGGGTGGTACATCATGAACCTGCCGGAAAAGAAATCTCGTCAGTCAAGTGTCGTAGGGGGAACTCGTCAGAGGAGCCTTACCACACGGCCTGACCGTTCGGGGGTCCGTGGCCGGACGCCTGGAAGTGAGAGAACTGACGGGCCTGGTTCTTTTCGATTAAAGTGTCGTAGGATATGAGATGATTCGTATCATATTGCTCAACAAGCTGTGGGGGACAGTGTCAGGGCTCGCGGTGTGATCACGGAGGGAACTGTTCGCGGACCTACGTATTCGGCGATGGCGCCCGACTCCCACAGCGTCAGGTTGGTGTTTGGGTCGATGATGGCCGGCACGCGCCGTTGGGGTTGACGCTGGTCAGCTCGGTATCCTTGACCTTGTCGAACTGGATGTTCTTCAGCGTGTAGGGCAGGCTGAGCTCTTCGAGAATCTGGACGACCTGGTGAGAGCGTTAGCGTCAGCGGGGGGGGGGGGGGGGCAGTGAGCCTAGTGTTCTTTCTGTGACATACCTTCCACGGATTGAAGGCCTCCCCTGTGAAGCTGTCAGTGTCTCTGCTGATGTTGCACAAGATGTGGGTTGTTGCACTGACCGGAGTAGTAGACTGTGATGGGCTCCATTTTGTGTGGTCGTTTCTAGAAGCTGGTTGTCGAGATTGCTGGTGTGGAAGAATATAGGGAAGGTTGTTTACTCTTAAAACGATGGATTGAGACCGAATGTATACAGAAAGACGTCCGTGTGAATTGCATCGATCGTGAGAGCATAGGAAATGCGCACGACCTAAGTACTGTGCCCTAGAAGTGACATGGAGGCGACAGTGTCGGTGATCCCAAGGCGTGCTCCCTCGTGTCAGCGCCCCACCCCTCTCTTACCTCTGATCATCATTCTCCACCAGAGATTATACCTCTGCCCGTGTAGTTACCTATGTCATTAAGATGACAACTGGCCTTGACCAGATTAAACCCCTACACTGTAGGTACCCATGGACGGACTCGTTACCTTCTAATTACAAGGATTACTTAACAAGATAATCATGCGTGCAATTAAGATCCAACGTAAGCTGACACGCCGGAAAGCTTCGACACTGATAAGATCCAGTTAGGGTTACTAGCCGCGGATCTTGATTACCGGGAACCTGGACGTAAGAAGTAAGCCCGCATGGTGGGGTCTGGCCCGTACCCGTAACTACTACCAACCCTAATCACTCTGTAAGTCATCATGCATGTAAGCCATTCATCCCCGACCACCCGTCGACGTCCAGACACAACGCGTTTTACATAGATTCTCGACAACGATGGGACACACATATGGCATGATCCACTATGCTCCACTATTTATTCCCCCAGGTCGATGTATCCGTCGTAGGCGCAAGGCGCTAAGTTTTGGAGCCTCCCCTGTCTTGAGAACCTAGCTGCACGGCAAAATCGACAATGACGACACCCTCATCCACGCAGGGATCCGTCCTGGCGCAAGCCTTGGCCGAGGCCCGAATCGAGTGTCAAGTGCTCTGGCCCGACAGTGCAGAGTACACGGCGCGGGAGCAGAGCTACTGGTCGCAACAGGCGCGCCTCCAGCCCGCGTGCATCGTGCGGCCGCGCTCGGCCAGCGAGGTCTCGACCATTGTCAAGACGCTAGCCGACAAGCAAGCGCAGTTCGCCGTCCGCAGCGGCGGCCACACGCCACATGCCGGCGCAAACAACATTAGCGGCGGCGTCACCATCGACCTCAGCCTCTTGAGCTGGACGCGCTTCGACGCCGCCTCCGAGACGGTCGACATCGGCCCCGGGGGCCGCTGGCGCGACGTCTACGGCGAGCTGGACAAGCACGGCCGCATCGTCGCCGGCGGTCGTAACGGCACCGTCGGCGTGGGGGGCTTGATCCTGGGCGGTGGGATCTCCTTCTCCACGGGGCGACGCGGGTTCACCTGCGACGACGTGGTTTCGTTTGAGGTTGTGCTTGCGGATGGGCGCATCGTCACGGCCACGGTGGAGGAGTACAGCGATCTGTTTTACGCGCTCAAGGGTGGTTCGAATAACTTCGGTATCGTGACGAACTACAAGATGCATGCGCTGAAGAGCGACGGTATCTTTGGCGGCCTGAAGATCTACCCGAAACAGGTCACGCCGCAAGCTACCGAGGCGCTGGTGCGGTTCACGGCCAGTGTGCACTCGGACCCCGATAGCCACATGCTCTGGTTTCACACATATACGGGTGAGTTGCTGCTGCCTGCGGGCGACTGTATATGACTCTCTTAACTTACCATGTGTCTCTTCCCTCCTAGTATGTCCGAAGTCACCCTTGATCAGCAGCTAGAAGACTTACATGAAAACAGCCCGACTTCAAGGATATAGTTGTGGTCATCGCCATCGCGCAACTCGCCGGCATTGCAGATGCGCCAGCATACCACGGATTCAAGGACTTGCCCGCGATCATGGACACATGCAAACAGACGACGGTGCTGGGCGGGGTGTCAGAGTACGACGTCTCGCCGGGAGACCACCAGTCGACCTTCTACACGGCGACGTTCGCCAACGACGCGCGCATCGTCGCCAAAGCGACCGAGCTGCACGAGCGCCTCGTAGCCGACCTCAAGACACTGATCCCGGACGGCGACTTCACGACCCAGTGCCTTCTCCAGCCGCTCCCCAAAGCCTACGGCCAGACGTCCGCGCGCAACGGGGGCAACGTGATGGGCGTGCAGAACCAGCGTGTCGACGGCCTGCTCTTCGTCGCCATCGTCTTGCTCAAGACCCCCGCGCAACAGGCCTTTGCCTACCCGCGCATCCGGGCGTGGGTCGAGGAGTTGAAGGCGTACGCGGCGACGATAGAAAATGGGAACCTCGACTGGGTCTACCTGAACTATGCGGACGGGTCGCAGGATCCGCTGCGCAGCTATGGCGTGGAGAATGTGCGCAAGATGAAGCTTGCGGCGGCTAAGTATGACCCGCATCAGGTCTTCCAAAAGCTATGTGTCGGCGGGTTTAAGATCTCGCATGTTGCGGATGAGAAGCTTCGGACCCGTTTGTAAGTTTCATGATAGTTGGTGGTGCTAGCTGCTGTCGACCTCCACAGCTGGAACCATTCGCATGACCCGCCGCAACTTCGCCATACGCCAGCGTTCGAGCAGTGTGTTGCTGGGTGGGGTCTTTGGCGAGCAAGAAGTGTGCGGGGGTGTTCCCAACATCATGCCCCAGGGTTCGTCTTCAGCGCCTGCTCGGCATCAGACCATAAACCTTAGGAGTAGTATACAGATATCAACCTAGTGGTTACAGATATCAACCTAGTGGTTGTGAAATTGAAATTCAGGAATAGATAGAGTCAAAGCTACCTCGTAGCATTACGCACTCCGTCTACGATGTAGGAATGAATGCCTTCTAGTCCGAATATTCTTGGCAAGATTGCCAGCCTTGTCCACTTCATTCGGAGCACCATGCAGCCGCTCCAGTCCGTGCACAACCCAATAGGATTGACTGCCCGTCAGCCGGGGGGAAGGGGGAAGTGGGTATCAAATACTAGTATGTGCATGGCAGGGTAAGCTGAAACAAACAAAAGGATATGAGTGGCAGGTTCATATGCGACGTTGCCCTCATCCATGTTTGCTTGATGAGCTGTGTATGCACGGAACCTACTTGTTTGGTTAGAGACGTCTGATCTATCTACTGCCATCAGCCTCAGCGGTCGATCTTGTTGGTAACTCCGCATGGTGGTGGGTGGGTCAGACTCAGCTTCTGATGGCATATTTCTAGAGTGCCGCGTATTCCTACGTAAATTAGAACCTACAGCAGCATAATCCCCTCAACCTAGTAAGGGCATCGTGAATTGAAATGTGATCAGGGAGGATCTTGTAGTCTGTCTACTAGTCATTTGCCCCGGCAAGCATCGATACTCGATGCATGGGATACTATGCGTGACTATGATATGATGGTGTGAGGGGGATATTCAACTTTCACATTGGACAGTACGAGCAGGAAAAAGAAGAAAAAAAAAACAAAAAACAAAAAAACAAAAGAGATTCCGGGTGAAAATACAGAAGCTCGAATTGACTACACCAAAATCACTCGTCATCGGCTACTTCCAGAAAGGTTTCTGAGAGGATGGCGCGTGGACGCGATCAGACGTTATCATTCGATAATATCAGTCGATTGGCGTGATTGTATGAACCGACTTCGCCGAGCACTTTACGCAGGACATCATCTGCAGTACTGCCCGCCAGGACTGCACCGAGAATGTGGCCCAGAAACTGTGCTTCGGTGATGATTCCGCAATCGATCACGTCCCGAGCAAGTCGCCAAATCCCGTGTGGCTTGATTCCGCGCCGGACTTGCTCTAACCTATCATTAATTTCTCTGCCTGGGTGTGTGTGTGTGTATCTGTGTAGATACGAATCATATGCTAAGGGAGTGTCCACTCACTAGCCATCGCCCAGTTCATAGGCTTGTGAATGCAGATTTCGTATGGCTTAATCCATCCTCCGGGATACTCGGTTCGAAGTTCGATTTTGTGGCCCAGGCTGGTCGTTTTATAAGAGCGATTCTCTTTCCATGCAGCTTGTTTAGGGTCGTGTGTTTTATCTTCGTCGTCGTCGTCCTCTGGATTGCATTAGATTCGTTTTCAAGTGCGAATTGAGTGCCAGTGGAAACCGACCGTCATCTGTGTCGATTTTACTCCCCCCATTTTGGTCTTGGGTCTGATTGATGTTCGAATCGCCCTTGCTTTCCGGCGTATGTCCGGTCGGTTGTTCTAGCGCCAGTTTGTTCTCTTCGTTGTCGTTGTTCTCTGGATTACATTAGATTCGTTTTCAAGTACAAATTGAGTCCCAGTGGAAACAGACTGTTATCTGTGTTGTTTTCACTTTCTCTATTTTGGTCTTGGGTCTGATTGATGCTCGAATCGCCCTTGTCTTCCGGTATATGTCCGGTCAGTTGTTCTAGCGCCAGTTTGTCCTCTGAGGCATGTCAGTCGTGGGTGATGCTCGCATTCCCGGGCAGCTTACTGTAGACAATGATTCCCTGCTCGAAGCGGTCGTTGGCCGAGTAGGAAATCACAAAGAACACGTCAATGAACCCAATCAGTCGGATCTTGTTCGTCCATCGCTCTTTGTTGATGGTGATCTCCCACGGATGGATGTCGCTGCAATGTTGTCAGTGAAGCCTATCCACCACGGCTGGAAGACATCCGTACCAGTCACATTGTAAAGTCTTGTCATGAATAGACCGTCCGAATAACTTCAAAACGCGGTGGTAGGAGAACATTGTGGCGGCTGAGGTCCGTTGGGAATCGTCCTTGGAGAGCCCGGGGGCAATCTATTATACGGTGGGCAGGGCTCTATGATGGAAGAACAATCATCTCGTCTGACACAATAAATTGTACTACACCAAGTAGCCAGTGCCCTTCTTTGCAGAGCGTATGATAGGTAGGCAAATTGTGACATCAATGTATATGACGTGTCAGCGAACGCCTCATGAGAACGCATCTCTCATTGAATCCCGATGGAACCATGCGATGTAACTCCAACGAAGTCTTCCAACTACTAGTCGTTATGTTGCTGAATGGAATGCACAGTCCGGATGATAGCTGAGGCATTTTTCAGGCCTAGATCCGGCAAAGGCGGATAGAAATGATACGGATGCGTGAGATGTGAGACGTGTACAATTCAATGACACACACTTGCGGCTGAGTTCCGGGGCTTTACCAGCCCCGAGCTCAGTATGGCAGCTTTTGGTTGGTAAATGATAAATGCATGTATCTCGCCCCGTCATGCATCTCAATGCACGAGCGAGGAAAACAACCTGAACGGACCGTGCCATATCGGGTTCATGACTCGCGCCTGTCCATTTCCCGGGGGGGAATTACGCGGCATCCTTTTGCTGGAATGAGCAAGACATTGAACAGTTCTTTCCGTCTTTCCGTTAGCCCTTTCTCCGTAACCTCTTGGTTGACGTGTGGATTACCTCCTCTCCGATGCGGAGTCGATGCTATATAATCTCGTCGTTTCCCACGGCTTACTGCCCTCCATTCGCAACCAAGTTCCAACCACTCCTATTCAGATCCCCGACATGCTTGAACTCGGAAATGTCTCGGTGCATAAGTTGCAGAAGGGTGCCTCAGAAAAGGTTGAAACTTTCTACAAAGAGGGCGCCCAGTTGCTTGATGCCGCGAGTGCGAGTGTCGCCCAGCTGAGGAATCTCGTCCTTCATTCTCAACAGAAGCACACGCTTCGGCGAGTCTTGTTTTATCTAGTCAAACCAACTATCCTGCCAAAGTTCACGAGCAAAGAAGAGCCTAAGGCCACCGAGAAGCCTAAGTCCACAAATTGGTTTATGCTGCCAGCTGAGGACTTGAAAACTCCGGTTCGCATGATCGATCTCGAGACGAAAAATATGGTCAGCACCGTCGACCTAGGCCCCCAAGACCAGTACTGCATCCTCTCACATAGCTGGAAGGGAGCTGAAATTGATTACGGGTATTTCTGTGGCGCGAAAGCCTCCACTCGGTCAGAGGGAGAGGAAGCAGCCGGGGACTCCAGTCCCGGAATCGAATCGAAGCATAACGACCTTCAAGGCGTCACGTACAAGTGTGACAAAGATTTGCGCGAAGCAATCGACAAGCTTCAGAAGAAGTTGCCCATTGCGAACGGTGACGTTGAGACAGTCCCCTCGGTTCCTGAATTACTCAACAGGTACATCCAAGCGCAAGAGGCCAAAGAGAAGCTCGCCAAGGCCGAGAAAAAGTCGCGTGATAAAGAAAGATACCTCGCCAGTGCAGAGCACGAAAGATCACATTACAAGACCTTATTAGAACCAGTTAAAGATCTCCATTACACAGCTCCCACGGATGGAACCACTCAAGATGGCAAGGGAGATAGTGCATTCGCAGAGCTACTCTCAAAAGTGGAAGGCCTCCAACAAGATGCGAAAGACCGTCGAGACAAAGCAGATGGCGACCTCATAAAGGCCCGGGAGGCCATTGAATCGCAGCAAGATACGGAGAAGCTTTTCACCAACAATCGCCACGCCCTTTATCTCGTGGAGCAAGTGCTAACCGCCCTTCAGCGCCAAAGGTCCGCCCGCAAAATCAAAGAGTCGATTGAAGTCGCCAAAGAGCTTTTTGAGCGGATGCCGTACTCCAAAGGGGGAAAGAAGTATGTGTGGCTCGATACCTGTTGCATTAATAAATCCAACACATATGAGTTGACCGAGTCTTTGGCGCTGATGGGAGACTGGTATGCTAATGCGGACTTTTGCTTGGTACACCTGGATACTCGGCGCTCGCACGCCGAGTGGTTGCAGGAATATGAATACTTCGAGGGTCACACACTAAACCCAGTGGAGGAAAATATCTCGCATCTTGGAGAAATCTGTGCCAACCCTAACTGCTGGGGTGAAGACTGTCCAGACCACCATGCTGGGTACCATATCGAGTGGGCGGAGCGAGGTTGGACGCTGCAAGAGCTGGTACTCAGCAAAATGACATACTATGTCAATTCTCGATGGAAGCTCTTGAGCAGAGAAATTGATGCCATCGGTCCCTACTACCCAGTGGGACCATTCCTCGAGCAATACTTAAACCCATCCCAAGCGAAGCAAAAAAATTCAACCGATGCAGGATCAGACGGGTCAGCAAGTGTAAGATCTTCCCCGACTTCATTAAAGTTGGACGGTGCAACAAACTAAGTATCCTCCTACAGAGTGACACCCCTAGCATGGAACGAATCAAGACGTTGATTGGGAAACTTGAAACGCATGGATTCGTCCCTCCACGGCATATATCGAACATGACCGCTGAAGCGCAGATTGCCCAAGCGGTGGCCTCTGCGAGCGGAGAAGCTAGAATCAACCGATTGTTAGCTGAACTTAAAGATGAAATTTGTAGCTATATCAAGAAAGACCGTGAGGAGATACGGCGATTTGGTCGATTGTCAAAGCTTACCAGTTGGGCGACGGGAATAGACCCATTGAGCTCTGCGGCGAGAAATGTGCTCGCTACTGCATCCGATCGAGTCACTACCGTTCCCACAGACCAAGCGTACTCGCTCATGGGCATTATGGGGGTGCGGTTTCCGGCTTTCTCTGCGGAAGGGTTGCCAAAAGCCCTTGCCCGTCTTTTGGACGAGGTTGTCATCTCATCCAACGAGGTTTCTGTATTTAATTGGTCTGGCAAGCATGCTGGCACACCAATCCAAGGCCGATCACTCTACCCTTCCAATATCGGTGCCTTTAAGGATCCGATTGAAACTCCTCATCTGGCTGACCAGGCGAAGACCAATACACGCATTCTGGAATTGTTCCAGGCTGAGCGTCACCAGCAGAGTGACATAGCAAAAGATGTGGTGTGGCTGTTGGTAAAGATGATGAAACGCGTCAAAGACTTGAGGCAGGATTGCCCGGATGCAACATCTTTATTGCGCCTTGTTCGCGACATACAAGATGCAGAATTTAGTAAACTAAGGATTGTTACTCGCGACTTGGAAGGCATTGTTAACATGCTTGGTGACATCCGGAAGGCAAAGAAGGCTCACCAGGATGACAAGAATGGCAAGAAGGAAGAGAAGACTGACAAGCCTGGCCAAGAGGCCCAATGCAAACCAACGACATTTGTGAATACCGGCTTCAGCCAACTGACAGGTGCGATGGCTAGCTTCTCCCCGAGAAAGTTACCATTGACGAGGTTCGGCTCCAAGCGAGGATCAATAGCGAAAGAGACAGAGCCGTATGCGGACGGTCATAGCAACTCTCCGAACACAGTTCCTGAGACTGTTAGGCAGCAGGGACCAGCTCCACGGGCTGAGGAACAAATCCTGCAAGCGAGAATTCAAGACCTGGCTCAAAAGCTCAAAGGTCAAAACAATATCATTGAAGAAAACTACGAGCGGATCAGGAAGACGAAAGACGAGAAGAGGAATGATCCTGACAAAAACCAAACGGTGGAGCGGGACACACGTTTGGTATGCCCGAACCCCATCGTGGTAAGCAGCGCCGGTATCCGGGGAGTCTTTGACATCCAGAGGATTATTGTCAAGATGGAGGATAAAGACAGACTTCGCGCGCAGGTCGTCAATGCTATTGAGGGGCAAAAGATCGATGGATGGTGCACCATCAGCACTGGCTTCGCCATTGCCTTAGTGGCATTCTCCTGCGACCGAGATACGCTGAAGCAGCAACTCGATATGGCGCATGTGGTCGAGAGTGAACTGAGTGAGCCCCAAAATCAACCGAATGATGGTGCGAGGCCCCACGATAAACCCACTGCAGACGAAGATGCCCAGGACGACGACGGCCTGACGGCGGACGACATGTCAGACAGAATGCCGCCAGTCGAGGTGGCGACAGTGGCCAACAGTGGACTCGACGCCCGCGACGAGACACCGGATGCTCCACCAAAGGGCAGTTCGCGTACGATCACCCCCGAGCAGAAAAGGGTTCGCCGTATGATCAGGTTCGTCCAGGAGCCCGACCTGCATGCCATTGCCGGAGAATGGGTGCTGGCTCGGTTCTCCGGCGTGGCTGGAGCAGACTGGTTTCTGTGTCGCCTGGAATTGGGATCCGGTAGCGATCTGTACGGCCGACGGATTGCCACCGATGCATTCAGCTTCCAGAATGCGGTCCCAGAAAAGGGATTGATAGACTACTGGTATCAGTACATGACCGAAAAGAAATGCCGGGTCTGCCATGCGGTCCGCTTGTACATTGAACGATCCATCTTGTGGGACGGCGCACGCCAGAAGCTTCACAGCCTGGAAGTCCAGCCTTGGAATGACCCGAACAATGGCCAGGCGGACGACGACCTGGAGGAATTTCTTAGAAGATTTAGTGGGAACACGTTTGAGAAATTGAGTGATGTCGCTATCGCGGCGGGTAAGGGGGCCGCGGGGATGGGAGCAGACCTGTTTGCCAGATTTCTGCAGGCCCGCGTCGAGGAAGGGGCGCTCAAAATGGTGCCCCCCCAATTGCACGCGGCCGTTCTGGACTTGGACGAGGGAAGACATCTGTTCCCGGTGATGTTCCACTCCGGTAGCGACGTACACATGTTTTGAGTCAAGGTTCATGCGCTTTGCTTCGTTGTTCGGGGGTGTGGATGTGTCTTTCGGGCCCTGTAGATACTCTGGTTATCTACCTTAGGATTTAGTATGTTTCTCGGAAATTTCCATCTTTCGCATCCATGGGGTTATATTCATTATAGCAAAATGCATTTCCCTAAGTAAGAACTCCATAGGACATGTTACAACCCAATAGGCCGCCTATTTCTTTCCCTCGCCGGCCGCCGGCAGCTTCGCCACCAGCTTCTCACTTAATGCAATCAGCGAGCTCGCGTTGGTGATATCGAGAGTGCTCAGCTCGGCACCCAGCTTCTGCCGCACCCAACCCCGCAGTTCAACGGCCGACAACGAATCGAGCCCGTACGCGGACAGCGGCTTACCGGGCTCCATCTCCGTCTCGAGGCGCAGCAGCTTGGTGATCTGTGGCTGTAACAGGCCCAGTGCAGCCGTGTTCAGTGCCGCGGCCTCGGCACCCGTCCCGTGCAGGACATGAAACGCCTTGATCGCCTGTTCCATCTCGCTGTTGCCCTCGCCTGCTTCGTCCCCAGCACCGCTGCCGCCAGCGTGACTGCTGAACAAGTAAGAGAAGCGGGGCTCGCTCGCCAAGTCCGATCCGTCAGCCACCAGCGGGTATGCCAGACCTGTGACGAGCTGAGCGCTACTGTTGCTGTGGATTGGTTGATGCTCCTGCTGTAAAATGGAGTAGCTCATGATCCGGCGCAGCATAGCTTCATCGATGGGAGTCCATTGACGCTTGTCAAAGCGTGCCTCAAGGGTTCCACCTTGCTCCGCCATGTAGCCAACATCCTGAATGGCCCCCAGGTCGACCGTGTTGGCGTGCAGCCCCTTCGCCTGCCGGTAGTAGGCAAACGCATCCAAGAACGCGTTCGCGGCAGCGTAGTTGGCTTGACCCTTGTTGCCGACAACACCAGAGATACTGGACAGCAGCGTGAAAAAGTCAAGCGGCGTCTGCTGCCGCTGTGCTGCGTGGTGTAGGTTCCACGTACCGGCGACCTTAGCGTGGAGACCAGTCACATAGTCGTCATGCGTCATCGTCTCAAACGGTTTGTCCTGTATTGGTGTCAGTCAGATATTCCGAAGCAGCGGATGCAGCACACTCACCCTGAGAACCATGGCACCTTGGATCACACCAGCAATCCTCTTGGGTGCAGACTTGAAAACATCGTCAACGAAGCTGTCGTCGCCAACATCGCCCTTGACACATGTCACCTCGCAACCCCATGCTGCACAGTGTGCAATGCACCGTGCCGATGCCTCGTCATCAATACCGCTGCGGCTCATTACAACAATGTGACGCGCCCCATGACGGGCCATGTGGACAGCAACACTGCCGCAGAGGCCTTTCAGTCCACCAACAATGAGATACGAAACGTCAGCATTTAGCTGAAGCTTGCGAACGGCTGGACGGATCGGAAGCTGCGGGTCCTCTTCACCGCTGGAGATAACAATCTTGCCGATGTGTTGACCGCGGCGGATGTACGACAGAGCGGGAATCACTTGGTCGAAGCTGTACTGGCTAATGGGATGGATTGGCCCGACGTGACCTCCCTTGACCAGGTCGAAAATCTCCTCGAGCAACCTATTCCGTCCCTGTTAGAATCCCCAAAATAACACGTTGGCAGTAAGATGGGGGACGAACCTTCCGATCAGCTCATTGGTGATCTCCTTGGTGTACGAAAGATCGACAGCTCGGAATGAGCAGTTGCGGTCGAACGGCTCCATGGCAAGAGTGTTGCGGTCAACAATGTCTCGCTTGCCAATCTCGACCATGATGCCACCGTCGGCCGTGAGACGCCACGACTCATCCAGCAACTCACCGATGAGGGAGTTGAGGATGACATCGATACCTCGACCGCCTGTCTCGCGTCGGATTTCCGCCGCAAACTTGGTGTTCCGCGAGTTGAACATGCGGTTCTCGGGAATGCCAAAGTTCTTGGCCAGATATTCCCGCTTATCAGCGGTGCCCACAGTAACAAAGACCTATTCGACCAACCCCTGTCAGAACCTACATTCATTACATGCTCTCAGCCCATCAACTTACGTCTGCTTTCTTGTACTGAGCAAGCTGAATAGCGGCGATACCAACGCCACCAGCTGCGGAGTGGATAAGAACGGACTAGAACAGAAAGGGTCAGCAAGATTGCGTGAGCAAGGTCGGCCGGCATATCATCATCATACCTGGCCCTCTCGTAGGTTTCCAAGGTGGTACAGCGCATAAATTGCGGTCAAGTATACCAGCGGAATAGTCGATGCATCCTCAAAGCTCATGTTGTCTGGGATGACATGCACACGATCAGCGGGACACTGAACGCGGTTCACATATGTCCCGCTCCGCATGCAGGCGACGCGATCTCCAACCTTGAATTTGTCGACTCCAGGTGCGATGCGCTTGATGACCCCAGCGCACTCGCAACCGATCGTGTACTCATTCTCTGGCACAATGCCCATGGTTGTTGCAACATCCTGTTCAAAAAGAAAGGCATTAGCAGACCATACTGTCGCCAAACATAGGCAAATTTCAAACATACCTTGAAGTTGACGCCGACCGCTTTGACTTCAATCTCAACCATGCCCGGCTCCATTGGCACCTCGCCAACAGCGGTCTCGCACCAGGTCAAGCTCTCAAGCGTACCAACCTTCTCAGCCTGGAGTCGGACCTGCGCCTCAGTGGCATGCAAGCCCTTTACCACAGGTTCGAGGCCCTTGTGCTCTGCAGTCTTGAAGTCATTGAGCTCGATGTCGGGAATGACACGCTGGATGACCACTACTCCGTCGCGCTCGGCATACTCCGTCTCGCCGTCGTGGCTGGCCTGGACCTTCTGTAGCACCTGATCAATGGCAACATTGGTAGCCGCGCTGAGCGCCGACTGAATATCAAGAGTGACCAGCCTGGCGTCCGGGATCTCGTTGCGTACTACACGGAAGAGGCCTTGAACGAGCGCGTTGTCAGGATCAGTGACACTGGCAGTCTGAGCCCCCTTGGTAACCCACACCACCGGCTTAGCACCGCTTACGAGCTCTTTGAAAGCATCCCATTGCGTCTCAGGCATGTCCTTTAGTACAGGCTTCAGCAACTCGTCAACGACCAGGACTGCTGCGCTGGCTTGGTAATCTTTATGAGATGCAAAGTCCTCAACCATGCAAGTGCGGATCGTCCAGCCTGAAGCCTTAAGCGTGCTCTGTAAGCCAGATGAAAGCTTGGGGCTGTCTGCGCGGAATTTGACGACGGTGAGCTGCTGAGGGGCCACAGCAACATCAGCCATGGACTTCTTGCTCAGCAAGAACACCGAGTCATTGCCTGGTGCAGTTGCAATTTCCTTCACGGAGCTGAAGAGGTTGTTCTCCTTGAGGAGGGACGACAATGTCTCCTGCTTTAAAGCGCCATTCTTTGATTCATCCAGCTCCGGTGGCGTAGAAGGAATAGACGACAGCGGCGTATCGACGCTCTCGTCAGACGATGAGCTGGTGGCATCAATGTCACCTGTCTGTGTGGGTTTCGCTCTATTCACAACACCTACAAGCTTCGTGTGTAGCTCGCTGTCTTGACGGACTAGGGTGACCGTTGCATGCGGAGCGAGAAGAGCCTGCATGTTGCGAAGTACTTGGGCCAAGACTTCGTCCTTGCCCTTTGGTGCCTTGACAATCGCCAGATCATACTTGGTTTCGGTGCTGGGTAGGTCTAGAGCGTCCTTTGAGGCGTTCATGAGATGGAAGGCAGTGTCTCTCTTCGTCTCGTTGGCGCTCATGACAGTTACCAGCGTCTTGGCATCAGCAGTGGCAAAATCGTACTGCGCGTAAGCTGCACGCACCGCCTGGTCCTCGCCGGCAAACCACAGCGTCGAGACGTCGGACTCATCTACATTCAACTCAAGCACCTTGAGGGTGGGATTCTTGTGGGCAATCAGGTCAAGGACCGTGTCAAGCGGGCCTGCTGAATTAGCCGACAGGACGGAAAGCTGGTCCTGTGTAAGAAGCGCAATGTCGGGCTTCCAAGTCACACGTTGGAAGACGTGGGGGTCAGGCTTTTCGTCAGTGTCGAGCTTGACATAGTTCAAGCCCTTGACCTTGAGGATGGGCGCTCCAGTCGCAGGGTCGTGAATGTTGATGTTGGCGATCCAGCTCTTGGCAACATCCTTGCGGCCACGACCCGTGTATATCGACTCGGCAACGGCTAAACCCTCAGTCATGCCCTTGGGCATCCTGTTCACGATCATATCGTCGACGAGATGGGGAATCATGGTGTCTTTGATCAAGCTTCGCTCTCCGGCAGCATTTGCTGGAGTGGCTGTCTGCAGTAAGCAGTCCAGGGTGGCAGGATGCAGCGGATAGTAGGATTCGGGCTTCCACTTCGACTCGGGCGGGTTTAGATCCACGAGCGCTCGGCACTTGCGGCTGCCGCTGACCGTCTCGAAGGACTTGACTTTCTGGAACGAAGGACCGAAGCCCATTCCCACTTCGCGCTGTGCTTTGTACCAAAGCTTGGATGACTGAGGGTGCTTCAAAGGCACCAGGTCTGCGCCTGTGAGAGCTTCGTCGTCGCCGAGGGGCTCCTGGACGCGAATGAGACCGCCGCAATGGTCAGACGTCACACCATCAGCGTAGGTTTGGATGCGCCATTCGTGCCAGTCTTTGCTGCCCGGCACTTTCGACAGCGTCAACATTATGGTAGTCGGTTTGTTCTCTTCGACAACCACGGCGCGCTCGAACTTGACGTTCCGGAATCGGTAACACAGGTCATTGGACTCTAGCTGCTGGTCTGGGTGTAGGGCACAATGCTTCTGGTACATGGCTTCCAGTGCAATCGTTGCAAGACCAGCACCGGGAATCAAAACATCTGGCCCCATCTTGTGGTCACGAAGCCACGGCACATTGTCAAGGTAGAGATGCTTGCGCCAGGTCGTTGATGACTCCCACGAGGTACCGGGAATCTTGGATCCAAGAAGGTCGTGAGTGATAAACTGCTTGAAACGCCAGTCTCGACTGGCGGCGTTTTCATGCCAATACTTGATGGTATGGTTCCAGGAGTAGTTGGGCAAGTCAGTGATGGTGCGGCATGTGCCCCTTTCATACTGGTTCACAACAGACATGTCAATCGAAGCGCCAGCCATGAAAAGACGACCGGACACATTAAAGAGGGCCTCGCCTGCTTTAGCCCCTCGAGCCCATGCAGCAGCGTACGCCACATTAGCACCACTCGACAAAGGCTTGAGCACTTGCGAGATAGGACCTGCCAGGGCACCGGAAGGCCCAATCTCGATGATCATGTCTGGCGAATCTTCTTTGATAAGCTCTGTCAGGGCCTCGCTGAAGCGGACAGGAGAGACCATGTTCGTCTTCCAATACTCGCCGTCTGCACTGTCCTCCTTCTTCTGGCCGGTGACTGAAGAGAACATGCTAATAGGGGACGACGATGTCGAGGCGTGGAACATGCTGTCCGCATCCAACAGGTCTTTGTATTCGACACCAATAAGATGCATCAATTCCGAGTGGTAAGCCAGATCCACTTGCAGTAGCCGTGCAAAATGGCCCTCCGCCTTGATGTCCTCGGCCAGAGACTCAAGCGCGGGCTTGCGTCCCGAGATGGTCACGCTGGTAGGGCTATTAAAGCAAGCAATCCAAGCGCTGCCCGAGTACTTCTCGATGAATGGCTGGGCGCCATCGGGCCCAAGACCAACAGCGAGCATGCCGACATCAGTTTCAATCTCAGACTTGCGATTGACCGCTGCACGGCCACGGTAGAAGGCTGCCTTGATTGCGCCGGCGCGGTCTAGAAGGCCAGCAGTATATGCGGCCGCAATCTCGCCAGACGAGTGGCCAATGACGCTGCTAGGCACGACACCCCAGGACTCCAGCACAGCGATAATGCAAAGTTGCAGTGCAGTGACAAGCGGCTGCGAAAATTCTGGCTGTCGCAGGTGCTCCGCTGACCGGGACTCGGTCAGCTCTTCAACAAGAGACCATGATGGAGGGTTGGTCTGAGTCTGGAGTACTTGATCGAGCTCCTCAAGGATCGACCGAGTCCATGGAAAGTAGTTGAGCAAGTCCTTACCCATCTGGGGCCACTGCGCACCCTGTCCAGTGAAGACAAAGGAGACCTTTGGCGGATGCGAGCCTCGCTTGCCGACCGTAAAGTCGTTCTCTTGGATTTCAGTGCTATGAGTAGTGATAAAGGCACGGTGCCAAAGTCGTGAGCGGCGTTCCGTGAGGGTATATGCCAAGTCAGCAAGGCTAACCTTGACTCGGGGGTTGACGAGATGGTTGCAGAGGGCTTCGATATTCCCTTTCAAAGACTTGGCATCGTTTGCCGATATGAACAGAGTATAGGGGCGCTCGCTCTCCCCTACATCGTCGTAGTCGTCAGGGTTTCTGTAAGACGACACATGGTGATCTCGTACAGACTCCTCAGGCTGTTCAATGATTGCATGCGCGTTAGAGCCGCCGTAGCCGAATGAGTTGACGCTGGCTCGGCGAAAAGGGAAGTCCTTGTCTGGCCACGCAACTGCTGTGCGGAAGGCCTTCACCTTGTTACCAACGAAGTCAATTTTTGGACTCGGCTTGATAAAAAGAGGTGTGCCGGGGATGACACCCTTTTCAATGGCCATAATAGCCTTGATCAGGCCAGAGTTACCAGCAGCTGGCTCTGAGTGACCCACGTTGCTCTTAATAGATCCGATGAGTAAAGGTCGCTCTGCCGAGCGTGAGGCTCCAAAGACTGATCCAGCGCCATTAACCTCAGTCGGGTCGCCTGCTTGCGTGCCAGTGCCGTGGCATTCAAGATAAGCAGTGTCGTTGAAGTTTGAGATGCCAGCATTGGCATAAGCTCGCCGAATGGCTGCAGCCTGTGCCTCGGAACTGGGACTTGCAATACCGCCTGTCCGTCCGTTACTGCGAGAGTTGTGTTAGGTATGCATAATCATTTTTGGAAAGCATGGTCTACTGAAAAGAGGAGAGTACATACCTGTTTGACGCCGTGCCTCGAACGATTGCGCGGACCGGGTCACGGTCACGAATGGCGTCCGAGAGCTTTTTGATGATTACACAGCTCACTGCTTCTGCCTTGACGTAGCCATCGGCGTCCATGTCGAAGGTGTGGCACAATGCAGTGGGGGAATGTGCCTGACCGACGTTGCCAATATCCATGACGTGATCAGGATTGAGGTAGAAGTTGCTCGCGGCGATGATGGCCGTGGAAGCCTCGCCTGACTGGATGGAGCGGCATGCCAGGTCAAGGGCGACCAAACTGCCGGAACACGCCGTGTCGATGGTGATACTCGGGCCCTTGGCGTTGAGAAAATAGCTGAGGCGATTGGCCATGATACTGCGGCCGACACCAATAGCGCAGTTTGCTGGTCGGTCCTCGGCGTCTCTGTTCTGCATGTCGCCGTAGTCTGGATACACCAGGTTAGCTCTCTATGAGCAACGAGTGGTCTTTGATAGTTGTGCTTACCTGATGCATAGGAGCCAACAAAGCACGCAACAGGCGCGCCGTCGACCTTCTCTAGGGGAATACCGGCGTTCTCAAGGCCCTCAAAGACAACCTCGAGCATCTGGCGCTGGTTGGGATCCATGGCAATGGCCTCGGTGCCACCGATCTCGAAGAAGGAGGCATCAAAGTCGGCGAGATCAACGTCGCCAATGAACATGCCACCCTTGGGCCGCATGGTTCCCGGCTTGTGCGAGCCGTCATAGTGACCCTTGATGTTAAAGCGAGTCTCAGGGACCTCATTGGAAGCGACGCCACCTCTTTCTAGGAAGTCCCACAGCTTTGAGGGAGAGTGGTTGCCACCAGGGAGTCGACAGGCAAAGCCCACGACAGCCATAGGCTCCTGTTGAAACTGGGCGCTATCCATTGTGTCTGCAAAAGAACTGATTAAGGAAAAACAGATGGACGGTATGTACAAACAAGCTGTGGTCGTGCTTGCGATGTTGCGGTATCAAAACCTAGAAAGCCGGCCGCTCTATGAAGATGATAAAGAAGGAAAGGGCAAGTGTTCGGCCTGGGGAGGAGGAGTGAGTGAGGCCGCAGTTTTATCTGAGTGTGAAGAGGTGCAAAGGTAGTTTGGCCCTGTGGTTATGTAGATATTGTAGCGGCGGCTTGATATGCTGCTGGAGGAAGATAAGAGCTATCCATATGTTTGGTTTACGAGTGCTATATGACGGCGACTTGCTGGACACGCACATACTCTGCGGGTTCCATAATACGACGGATGGCCGATTAGTGACGCTAGGGGTGCTTGGTGCTGACTCCATTAGTCTTACCGTAACGCTGGCCCCACAGATCATGTTTGGCAGGACCCTGTAAGCATTCTGATTACCCGGCGCATGCTTATATATTACGCTTATGCGAACGGCTTCCTTGTCATCCACGCGGCTATCTCAGAGCCGCACATTACCTAAGTCTTGACCCCGTCCGTAGAACCATTGTCGCGACATCTCAACCGCCTGTCTGCCATCCTGAAGCCTGTCGCCGTCATGCCGCACCTCTCACCACATCGTCAAGTCGAGTGCAAGACAATTGATGGCACATCAATTGCAGGGTGGCTGTACACAGTCGATGATGGGCCTGCACCGGCGATCATCATGTCACACGGCGTATGTGGGCAATTGTTGCACTCCGCTCTAGCAGAGTAAACTCACCGTTTCCAACAGTTCAATTGCGTCAAAGAGATGACCCTTCCAGAGGTTGCCGAAGCGTTCCACAAGCGAGGCTACAACGTCTTTCTATACGACGCTCGCAGCGTTGGAGCAAGCGGGGGATCGCCACGTAATCTCCTCGACCCTCTTCAAATGGCCGAAGATCTATCTGGTTGGTGCTGCGGCGCAAACGAACAAGTCCAAAAGCTAACCGATGATATAGACATTTACACCTTCGTCTCGGAGCTGAAAAGCGTCGATTCGCGTCGCATAGCGCTCTGGGGCATGTCATTTGGTGGAGCAGTGAGCGCCTGCTCTGCTGCCGTTGACCGCCGTCCCAAAGCAGTCGTCATGGTTTGCCCGTTGTTCAGCTATGTGCAGCCACACAAAGCAGACAAGGCCTATGCACTGCTCATGAAGGATCGCGTGTCGCAGTTGAGGAAAAATGAGCCCCTCTCAATAGCCCCATTCACGCCCCAGGGAGACAATCCAATCGGCATGGGGGGCGCTGGAGGCCCTGGTGGGGTTGAGGCGTACAATCTGATGAAGGCCGCATCCGAGTTAGGCCATCCTGACTTTCGCGACCGCCTGACGCTCCAAACCTACCAAAAGCTAGCCATGTTCCGTCCAATGGAATATATGAACATGATTAAAGCACCGCTGATGATGATAATTCCTGAACTAGATGACATATCACCCATATCGGAACAGAGGGAGGCTCTGTCGAGGGTGCAAAGCCCCAAGCGGGAGTATTTCGCAAAGGGCAAAGGCCACTTGAACATTGCCACTGGAGACGGATCAACTGAGATGGTGGCGGCGACTCTTGATTTCCTTGACGCAGCTCTCGAAGGCACGCTGGAGTGAATGCATGAATAACCTTTTGCATGCTCAGTCAACAACATCCATCGGCTCATTGCCTTGCTTAGAATTGCTTAATGTGGTCAACGCAATCAGTCTTATAGAGCAGAAACATGATCTTTAGCCGTTCTCAGAGCGGAAACCATTCTCGTAGAACGTATAAAAAAGTTTAATAACATCCAGACTCTATGAACTTCGTTGTCAAATGCGATTTTGGCCGGCAACTTGGTCACACTAGGATGTCAAACAAACTAATAGCTTCTCAAGTCGACAATCGGACCGACAATGATCACTGTGTCGTTTCGACTTAGAAACCATCAAACACCTCGATAACATCAGGAGAGCAACGTACTGTTAAAGTAGATAGTAAGAATATGAATGGTTCATCGACGATACAATGTAAGCAGTGTTCTGGTTCTAACTTCTGTCTACTGGTTTTAATGTACGTACTCCGTAATACACACCCGCTGTCATGTGAGCATCACGTGAAATGTCACCATATGTACCCCCTCTCACCAAGTCCTTTCAGCACGACAAAGCCCGTCACACCGTCCTCGATTTGACGAGGATGCGCAAGTTTTGCTTGGAATGCGCGACGACACGATCATCCCACTCCATGCCCTCACGGCTTCCAGGAGCCAACGTTATGTCGAAACTCGTGAACAAGTTGGCCAGGACCAAGTACATCTCCGCATACGCAAGGCTATTGCTCCATGTCAGCTTCCCGGGGGAAAAAAATGTCTGGTGCAAAGGAGGAATCACTCACGTCTTGCCGATGCAGTCAGTTCGACCTTTCGAGAATGCAAGCACCCAATGATCAAGGTCTTTTCCTGACTCAGCAAACCAGCGCTCGGGCCTGAACTCGTATGGGCTCGGGAACACTTCTGGGTCGAAGGAGATGTGTAACTGACTCAGGCCAACAACACAGCCTTCAGGAATAGTCTTGTTAACGGCTGGGACGTAGAGACCTCCCTTGGGCACGACGCGAGGCAACCGGCCCGGGATCAGTGGCATGTATCTCAGGCTTTCCTTAATAAAGCCAGTCTGCATGGCAGCGGATTAGCGGTTTTCTTCAATGAACATGAGCACCAAGACACTCACCAAATAGGGCAAGGCCTCCAGCTTGCGCAGCGGTAGTCGTCCGTCTTGGCGCTCGACGGAAGCAAGCTCCTCGAGGAGAGGTTTCTGAACGTGAGGAAAGCGGGAGAAGAAGTAAGTTGCATAGCAAAGCATGATCGCACTCGGCTCAGTGCCTGCATTGAGGACGCCTGTGCCCTCATCTGCAAGCTCTCGGAAGTGGAGCGGCCTAGCCTTTCGGCCCTTTTCTTCACGTCTAGCGTTTTCGCAGAGCATGCGGTCGAAGATGGTTTCTTCGTACGCCTTCTTTTGCAGAGCCTTGTCGAGGTCGAATGTCTTGATGGCGGCTTGCGCGGCACGTTCGACAAACTGGCGTTCTTGCGATTAGCACCAGTCCAAAGCTCAAACGTAGAGTGACTTACCCAGATCACGTCGACAAAAGTGCCACTGAGGTACGCCAGCATCCACCGCGGCGTAGCAACCAGAATGTAGCGGACGAAGGAAAAGTGGACAGCCATCCAGATACCCTTGGTGAAGGATTGCATCTCTGCCGACCGTTCGATAAAGTTGGGGGCCGCGATGAGGTCAAGATTTTTCCCAAGGAAATGGCTGGAGATTATATCGGCCTATTGCGATTGAGCCTATGCTCTTTAGGTTCTCGAGTGTGCGCTGACTCACTGTGTAGCAATACAAGAGCTCTGCGATGGGGACTTGTTCGCCTTGGCGTTCATATTCCTTGATTTTCGAGAAGACCTTATCAAGCTCATCGTACAACGTGCCCTCCATGTTGCTGATGCAAAGCTTGGAGAAGCAGGGATTCAGGGTCTTTCTCTTCTCTTTGTGTTGGTCAATTGATATGGTAAACGCCATCCCCTGAGACACGCCAAGAGCGTAAGAGCCCGGATCCTTTGTGAAAGCCGGGTTTTTATAGACACTAGCTGGTGTGTTAATGTCTGTTCGAATTTCTCAGTAGGGTGTCGATCTTGCATACGCATGATACATAGAAGAGTCTTTGATATGGACCTCATTTGGGTTGATTCGCACGACGGGGCCTGGACGAGGTTAGTCAGTCAGCCGGTGCTCTGTCGCGTCCAGAACGGGGGCAGATCGACCGTATTTCTCATGATACTTATCAATTTCCGGCATGAATTGCCCGTTCAGAATTGCCTCGTAGTAGCATTGCGGTAAATTGCTGATGCGGCACAGAAACGGGCCCGGGAAATGCGCCAGTGGATGGAGAGTGAGGTTGTAGATGACGGTAAAAGCCCAGTACGTAGCATAGGCGGCGACCAGCAGCCATATAAACGCTTGTGGATTCTCTCGAAATTGTTGCATGTAGGCTGCAACCTCACCATGACTCCACGCATGTTGGACCATCGTGGACAGGTTCGCATAGGATGAGGCCATTGTGGATGGGACTTGCAAACTGAGGGAAGCCTGAAGCACCGCGGCTCTAATGCACTCGAGTATTATACCGACGGCTCTCTTGAGTGTGGTAGATAGTATGATACCGAGTATTATCCAGAATTTTTTGCTTATCCATTCTTGAGCTGCATGCTTACCGTTCGCTGTCAGCCCGGCCGTAATCCGGCTGTTCTCCAAGCCTCCCCCTTCCGCGAACCATGACACCCGACCATCAGAGTCAGCGCTCGTCGAACCGCTGCCCGCTGAACATCCGTTCGTGTTCTGCATTGCACTAAGTGCACTTGACCTAATTAATATCCTGGGAGGGGTTGACATTAATATATTAGTCGCCCTCGCGCCGCCGCGTGCCCTCCCACACCGTACCCTGCACCTCATCATGGACTCCATCCTCAACTGGTCAGCGCCAAACCTGGAGCCAGCCTTCCAGCGGCTGTGGACAGATGCTGGGTCTACCATTGCGGTATTAGCCGACCCTGAGCAAAGCTGGCAGCGCAAAGTTCTTTTCGCGCTGGTTGCCATTTTCATCGTCCACACCGTTAGCACGAGCATCTATCGGCGTATGGCTTGACAGTGTCTGTGATATTTTGCGCACGCAAAGCTAACCAGTTGGCAACCAGTCTATTTCTCGCCCCTGGCATTGGCCAAAATTCCAGGGCCCAAGCTCGCCGGTACCTTCTCTGCGCCCATCTATTTTACCAATGCAAACATCTAATCATCGCTCTTAGCCTTGACGTTCCTATACGAGTCTTACTTTGAAATCGTCAAAGGCGGGCAGTACTATAATCACGTTGCAAAGCTACACGAACAGTACGGTATGCTCATCCTCGGTTCTGCCACCTGCAGACAGTGGGACTAACGCGTCAAGTCGAAAGGACCTCTCATCCGCGTCAGCCCGCATGAAGTCCACTGGAACGACCCCGAGTTCATCGACCAGGCCTATCCGACCACCTTACGGAAGACGGATAAGCCTGTATGGGTCGCTCAAAGAACGGGCAGTATGTCTTGACCATCTCTGCCTGCTGGGGGACGCCACTGACCTACACTTGTTTCGCAGCGCCTTACTCTATCGTGTCCACCCCAAGCCATGACCTACACCGTCGCCGTCGCAATGCTCTCAACTCCTTCTTCTCTGTCGCGAGTGTTCGCCGCCTGGAGCCCATCCTGAAGACTTACATGCAGAAGATGATGACGCGACTGGAAGCGTCTGGCAAGGCTGAGGAAGTCGTTGAAATTCACCGCGTGTTCAAGGCCTGCGCAAGCGATATCATCACACTCTATGCTTTCGGCGACAACATGGGCTACATGGACTCTCCCGACTACGGCAAAGACTTCCAGGAATCCACCGAGTGGTTCTTCTACCTCACGCACATCTTTGGCCTGGTCCCATGGCTCGTGCAATATGCCCAAAACGCGCCCGTCTGGCTCGTACGGCTCTGTTTCCCCGTCCTGACTGCACTGCGTGAGCGGCAAGACGTAAGTGGCCTCGCTTGTGCCCCCGCGTACTATCCTCACAGACTGACATGCCCCCCCGTAGTGGTGGATCAACAAGGTGCGCGAAATCCGTGCCTCCAAAAACCCGGAGCGGGTCAAGAGCACCGTGTTCGAAGGCATCCTGGACAGCTCCCTGCCGGCGGAGGAGAAGACCGACATCCGATTAGCAAGCGAGGCCCAGCTGATAGTGTTTGCAGGCGAGGGCACCACTGGTCAGTCACACAGCAGCGCGAGTAGTTGTAGTAGTAGTAGTAGTAGTCTGTCTGTCGTCCACAGCTAACCTGGCAGTGCATGAGTAGCTCACGCGCTGATGTGCGCCGTGTTCCACTTGCTCGCGAACCCGGAAGAGCTTGCCAAGCTGAAGACAGAGCTCAGCGAGGCCATACCGGACCCGACCAACATCTCCGTTGCCCAAGTCGACAGTCTACCGTATCTGGGGGCGATCATTTCCGAGAGCGTGCGTCTGCATCCCGGCGTGATGAACCGCCAAGTGCGCATGAATCCCGACGTCCCGATCGTGTACGACAACCCAGTCGACGGCAAGCAATATGTCATCCCGCCAAACACCATCTACAGCATGTCGCCGCTGGAAACGCACATGAACCCGAAGGCCTTCGGTGCTGATCCGTATGCCTTCCGCCC
Organism: Aspergillus bombycis; assembly: GCF_001792695.1. NCBI lineage: Eukaryota > Fungi > Ascomycota > Eurotiomycetes > Eurotiales > Aspergillaceae > Aspergillus > Aspergillus bombycis. The sequence goes on from NW_019170071.1 coordinate 90,507, forward strand.
CCAGCGCTGGATCGACCAGCCCAAGCTCTCCAAGTACTTCCTCGGATTCTCCCGCGGCACGCGAGGCTGTGTTGGGTAAGTGGTCCCGCCGGGTTCTGGTGTTTCCCCTGGACGCGTACGGTACTAACCGGCTGGCTTGTCTAGCATGACGCTTGCTCGTCGCGAAATGGCGATGACGTTGGCGACGCTCTTCACGAAATACGACCTCTATCGGGGCCAGCCGGGGCCCACACTGGAGCTGTACGACACGTACCGTTCGAGAGACATTGATGTGAATGCAGACTACATTATCCCGATCCCCGCCAAGGACAGCAAGGGACTGCAGGTCAAAATTCGGAACTAAAGGATTGGCAAAGTTAAGCGGAGATAAAACTGCCTTGACGCGGTTTAGATATCCAAATTTAAAGATGATGGCCATGATCGTACACCACAACGCTAAGGTTGCAAAATTCAACAACCCAGAAACCAATAGAATCAAGCTCTGAATGACTATATTGTTTTTTTTGTTTCGTTTCTATGGATATTGCTGGAGGTTCTTCACATGTACACGATCAATTGGTGTCATGGGAAAGCATCCCCAACCGGATCAGACCAAACTATTCCACTATCTAGGCAATCTGTTCCACCTCCCCCTGTTCAGGAGCGACCATCCCCTTCTCCCGGGCGAATGTAGAGTGCGGACGCCATTTCGGCGAGGTCCGAGGCGTACATTCCTCCATCATCTGATCAACCTGTTCCAGCGACAGGCCCTTGGTCTCTGGAACAAGGAAGTAGGCGTAGACAAAGCAAGCGGTGCAGAGACTGCCCCAGACAAAGAAGACCGAGGATCTCATGTTGGCTTCACCCGGGTCGGATCCCACCATGTAAGGAGTGATGACGGCGATGATGGTATTCCACAACCAGTTGGAGGCGGTGGAGAGAGCGACGCCGCGGGAGCGGATGGGGATGGGGAAGATTTCACCGATGAGAATCCATGCGCCAGGGCCCCACGTGGACGCGAAGAAGAAGATGTAGATGGCGATCAGTGCGACCTGGGCGTTGACGGCCGAGATATTGTTGGCGATGGTGTTGCCGCCGGCATCCAGGTGAGTGTGGTTGAAGCCAACCGTGACCCCGATGATGGCGACGATGAACTGACAGACCAGCATGCCGAGGGCGCCGTAGATGAGAAGGGAACGACGGCCGAACTTCTCGACGGTGTAGAAGGAGACTGGGGTCGAGAACACGTTGACGATGGTGAAGATCATCGACGTCAAGAACGTGTCGCTGATTGCGCCGGTGGACTGGAGGAAGGTGGTCGAGAAGTAGAAGATGAAGTTCACTCCGGTCCACTGCTGCATCATCTGAAGGGAGGTGCCCAGAATGGTACGACGCAGGTTGGATTTCTGCACCCAGAGGCTACCTCGGAAGCAGTTCTTCCAGCTTCCAAACCACCCGGCGTCGGGTATGATATTGCGTTCGTACTCCTCGTTGGCAATGATCTCGGCGAGTTCAGCCTCGACGTATTGGGAATCGCGAGGCTGATCGCGGACCAGACAGAGGGCCTGTCTGGCTTTCTCCGTCTGGCCCTTCTTGACGAAGTAGCGAGGCGATTCAGGGAGGAACAGAAGCCCAACGCCCAGAACGATGGCCCAGATAAATTGAATCGCAATTGGAATCCGGTAGGAGCCACTATCTCCCCGCCGTTCTGTTCCGTAGACCACACAAGACGCCAGCATGAGACCAATGGTGACGCAGAATTGGTAGCAGGCGACAAGGGCACCACGAACCTTCTTGGGGCACTATGAACGGAAGACAAGGGTGTTAGCACGTAAAGCCGGAAAGATCAAGTAGCGAGGGTAATGGAGGACCCACGATCTCACTCATGTATAGGATCACGATTGCAGATTCGAAGCCGACTCCAATACCGGCAATGAGACGGCCAGCAGCAATGATGCCAAGAGCGTTACCACCAATGCCGGTGAGCATTTGAATGACAATGCCAATTGCGTAAATCACACAGCCGCAAATGACAGTCCATTTGCGCCCAATCCACTCGGCGACATCCCCTGCAATGACCGCTCCGAAAAAGGTGCCAGCGGAGAGAATCGACACGATGAGGGACGAGTGAGATGCGGTCAGCGTGGTATGACCGGGATCAATGATGTCCACCCAGTCTGCGATGCCATTGACACCATTGATGTACCCAGAGTCGTACCCAAAGTAGATGCCACCGAGGGAGGAGAAAGCGCAAAGGAGATAGGCCTTCCAGGAAACTGGCGCCTCGATGCGTTCGACATCTGCTGTTGCGTGAAGAGCCATCGTTGCCACCTGACGAAACAATTTCACCCAGTATATGGCCAAGACTTAGGGCTTTCAGAAGAGGCAAAGGCCGATACGAAGCCCGAAGGAGGAAAAGTAGGAAGAGCAGCTTATTATAGTTTTCAACGATGACGGTGGCCACCCGGTTGACTGGGCGTGGGGGCTCGTTCGTAGCAGCCATCGCGGAGGGCACTTTTTCTACTTGTCTAGGCTTTGCAAGCAAATGTGGTAACTGGTAACTAGTCAAACGTGGCATTGGACTTCCATTGCTACACACTGATACCGCAACCAAATTCATTCGTATTCGGCTCCACACCTTCCATCCAGAGTCAGCCGGTTACATTAGCGCAAATCTTGATTCCTACAGATGGCAGAGCGATGCAGTGTTCTGTCTGCTTCAGAAAGCCGGGAAACGACCAAGAGTTCCTTGGGTCGTGTCTTGTAGAACAAATGAGTCCACTTGGAAAGGTTAAACAGAAAGGGTTAAAGCTCTCGGCTATGAAATTATCGGTGAAACGAACACTACAGATCAGACATCCCCAACGAAGCTACCAAATGCCAGTCACTCGGGTTGCTGGAGGCCGTGGAGCGCTGAATCTGCCGAGAGTATGGGAGACCGCAACGGCTCTTGAGAACCCCATCAGTCAAGGTTTCGCGATTAGCCGATAAATCTCCGAGTTCCCCACAGCCATGAGCCCCAAGAGACACAAAGGCAGCCGTGGGAGCAGGTTGAGTAAATGTACACAGCCCAGAATCGGAACAGGCAATGTCGACGAACGTCGGCTGCTGTCGCCGGCGAAGACCCCCACAACCATCGGCAGGGACCGAGTGCCCCCGCGTCCAGCCAACGAATCCCCCGCAATGCCCCCCGTATTGGTGGCCGAGTCGGAATCGAATTTGTTTCCGTGGGGCTCGGAGATGAAGTACTCGCGTAGGGGAAAGTGGGCGAAAGTGTCAGCATCTTGCATTAGCATCGGCTTGGCAAAGCGTCTATAACCCAATCACCGTATTCTTGCGTTGACTATGCCGGACCCTCTCCATGTTCGACTTGAACCCTAGATTTAGCGCAAACAGCCGACACATTCGAATTCTGGGGAAAAATAGACTCAATCTATACAACAGAAATAAAAATTGGCACCTCAAATACGAGACGTTGGCATATTGTAGTACTCTAGAGAACGTATATAAGTTTGGGACATATACCCTCCGGCTCAAACCCGAGTAATCGCAGGCTCAACCAAGATGCTATCGATGGCGAAACTCTTCAAGAGTGTGGCCGTGTTGGCTATGCTTGGCCTATCGCGTTCGGAAAGTAATGTTGCTGATGACACTTACTTCTACGGCCAGTCAGAACCGGTTTATCCATCGCGTAGGCTTCCACACGGCGAATGATTCCCTGAGCTCAATCTGAACCAATTGTACAGCAATCGGCACTGGGAATGGGGACTGGCAGGTAGCCTATGGTAGGGCTGCGGCTCTGGTTGCACAGATGACCCTGGAAGAGAAAGTATGCCAGCCTCCCTTTGGCTTTTCCTTTCTGCTTTGATTCAATGTTCACTCATCTCAATTATTAGAATAATCTGACCTACGGTGTGCCCGCCCCGAATGGTTGCGTGGGGTGGATTCAGCCGATTCCGCGTCTGAATTTCCCTGGCCTGTGTCTGCAGGATGCGCAAAACGGCGTGCGAATCACCGATTTTGTGAATAGCTACCCAAGTGGGATACATGTTGGTGCTAGGTGCGTGATCCCTTGGTGTTGAGAACGTGGTTGTTGATCTTAACTGGCAATCGGGGAGGCAGCTGGAATAGGGAGTTGGCGTACAAGCGAGCATGGCACCTTGGTGCCGAATTCAAAAAGAAGGGAGTTCAGGTCGCTCTTGGACCAGCGGTTGGCCCACTGGGACGTATCCCCACCGGTGGTAGAAATTGGGAAGGTAAGCTAAATCCGGTACAAATGGAAAACAGTGAGTGATCATTGACCTCCTGGAAGGGTTCTCCGTCGACCCATACCTGGCCGGAGCCATTGGCGCCGAGACTGTCAAGGGGACCCAGCGTCAAGGTGTTATTACAAGTGTGAAGGTGATTCCGTCCGTCGGACAAGGCTCAGGGAGAGTTTGTCGTGCTGATCATTTGAGATACACAGCATTTAATCGCCAATGAGCAAGAGCGCTACCGCATGCCTTCTATCAGCCAGGCCAACTTGTCGATCGAGGCAGTTTCTTCCAACGTCGATGACAAGACTCTGCATGAACTTTATTTATGGCCATTTTACGATGTGCTCAAGGCAGGTGCCGGAAATGTTATGTATGCTTTGCACTCTGAAATTCACAAGTAGTGTTAATTCTCCTAACATATAACCAGGTGCTCTTACCAACGGATCAACAACTCCTACGCCTGCCAGAACAGCAAGATGATGAATGGAATCCTGAAAACTGAGCTAGGCTTTAACGGTTTCGTTGTCAGTGACTGGTATGGTCAACATTCCGGCGTGGCGTCGGCCCTGGCAGGTCTGGATATGTCTATGCCATATGGGGCTTCCTACGACGGTGAAAGCTATTGGGGAAGCAACTTCACGGAAGCCATTTCTAACGGAAGTGTTCCGGTCTCGCGTCTAGATGACATGGCTACGCGGTATGCCTATTATTATCCAGAATGGATTTTCGCTGCTAATGTACGTCAGAATCATTGCTGCCTGGTATCAGATGGGACAGGACAGAGGCTCCAATCCCGGAGTCGGAATGCCCTCCAATCTAAGCGAACCGCATGTCGTCGTCAACGCTCTCGATCCTGCCGCGAAGCCAGTTATTTTCGACAGTGCGGTAGAGGGCCATGTACTCGTGAAGAATGTGAAGAACGCCCTGCCTCTCCAGGCCCCCCGCATGATATCAGTGTTTGGATATGATGCGAAATCACCCAACCAAAATATGCCTGACACCGCCCCGGTTACTGCCTGGGAAGTTGGCTATGAATCAGCCTTGATTCAGATGGCCAACGCCTACAACAATATGAAAACTCCTAGCTTTCCGAGCATATACCAGGCCGCACTGAACGGCACGCTCAGCGTTGGTGGTGGCTCTGGCGCCAGCAGTGGGCCCTATTTAAGCAGTCCTCTGGACGCCCTCCAACAGCGTGCTTATGAAGACAACACCATGCTGATGTGGGACATCGACTGCTCTCCTAGCTCAACGGGGCTGATGTCAGGCTCTGATGCGTGTTTGGTCTTCATCAACGCCTTCGCTTCGGAGGGCTGGGACCGTCCCGGTATCCATGACGACTACTCCGATGAACTCGTTAACCGGGTGGCAGACCATTGCGCCAACACCGTGGTGGTGATTCACAACGCAGGGATTCGTCTGGTGGACCAGTTCGTCCACCACCCCAACGTGACGGCTATTATCTTCGCCCATTTGCCTGGCCAAGACTCCGGCCGTGCTTTAGTGTCGCTATTGTACGGTGACAATAATTTCAGCGGCAAGCTCCCCTATACCGTCGCCAAAAATGACACCGATTACCCCGTCTTGCACCACTCGGAAGCGGTCCCACCTGACGGCCGATTTCCGCAATCCAACTTCACCGAGGGGGTGTACATCGACTATCGTGCATTTGAGGCGGAAAACATTACTCCGCAGTACGAGTTTGGCTTTGGTCTCTCGTACACGTCATTTTCCTTCTCGGATCTTTCCATCTCCAATAGCCCTCCACACAAGAGTCTTGCGGAGTACCCAAGTGGTGCCATCGAGCAAGGGGGTGCCGTTGACCTTTGGGATACCATCGCCACCGTTACATCCACGATCCACAATACAGGTCCTAGATCCGGAGCAGAAGTAGCTCAGCTGTATGTCAGGCTGCCCGGGGGGGACTTCAAACAGCTTCGTGGGTTTGAGAAGATTCAGATCGCGCCCGGTGGCTCCGCGACTGTTGAATTTCCTCTGACTCGCCGTGACCTGAGCACATGGGATGTAGTTGCGCAGAAATGGCTGTTGCAGCGCGGAACATACCAGGTATATGTGGGCTCGTCAAGCCGCAACCTTCCCTTGACTGGTTCTCTACGTATTTGAAGGACGCCCTCACACGTATGAATACGGAGGAGGGGGAGGTTTACCAGCCAGCCGCTTCAGCCGGGGCCACTTCAAGGTCAACGGGGCTCTCGGACCCATTCTGTCTGTGAAAAGCTATGGAGCTAGATAGCACTTGGCTTCTGTGCCCGATCTGAAAGAGTTCCAGATTGTTACTCAATCGTCAGGATCCGGAATGGTAGCCACATGCTTCTCGATTCGAACTTAGATTTATAAAAATTGATTGTCTTCAAAGCTCTCCTTATACACGTACCGAGGGTTACAGTAAAAGTCATGTAGAAAGGAAGTGTTCTTGAATGATTCTAAAAGTCGATTAGCATTCTTAGTATTATCACACCTACAGATTCGAAGTAGGTAGAGTCCGTTGGCTCATTGATCAGTAAATTCCTGAGCTGATCGAAGACTACCTACGCAATACAGCGGATATTTGGAAATGAGGAAGTTATGAGTTGCCTGCCAGAGCTGTATGATCGTGAACAGTATCTATTTGGCCAAGGTAGCAGAAACCATGAGCGCGATAATGTCGTAATTGTGCATGTACAGCGTAAATATTCCCGAAGATATCAATAGCCAGATTCAACCCACACGACGGTTCCGCATCTCCATAATCCCCTGATTTCCGGCCAGTCGAACTTCACCATCGCCCCAGCAATAATAGACCTTCATAGGTATAGTATTAACCTTTTTTCTTCGTCTAACTATATAATACAAGAAGCTTTTAACCTGGTGTCATGTTATTGCATTAATCGATAGCTCAAGGAGACAATTCTAGCTGTTTTATCAGTGTTATGGGGCAGGAACGAAAGGTAAAATCACTTCATCGTATCTGGGCTGTTCGAACCATCTTGGATCCATGACATACTACTTCACACAATCTATTTACTTTTTATAACTTGTATCATGCAGCGAAAAGCTAAATATCGACTATCGTTGTGGACAGTCACGTTTTCTGAAAGGCTTCATCGAGAAATGAATTCTCGAGGCTCGGCACATCCCACAGTACTGTATAACAATTGAAAGGAACAGACACAGAATAAAAGGTTTGCTAAGTCTAAGCTTGAGCACCCTCATGAAAGCAGAAGCCGAGACGGAAACCCCAAATGGCAGACATTTCCCTGTTTATATAAGTTCATACACCATCCAGACTTCTCACAGCTCTAACGTCCCGTTCAACAGAATGTTTCGGGAACTGGCACCAACCAAAACGGGATATTGAGCTCCCGCGATGAGTTTCCACTTCTGAGCAGACACGTCCCAAAGACTGATGTCGCGGCGCCTGATACTGAACTCAACCGTCCTGGTCTCGCCCGGAGGGACGGTCACCTTGTCAAACCCCCGCAACTGTAAGAGTGGCTGGCCCTCGCTAGGGATCTGAATATAGAGCTGTGCAATCTCTGCTGCCTCCATTCGACCAGTGTTAGTGATGTCAGCCGTTGCAACAGCAACGGTGTCCCATAGATCAGCATTGCCGCCTGGAATCACAGGCCCAATCGGATACTCGGAGAGCTCCGATAAATTCACAGTAGGTTGGACATTGAGATTCGAATAATTGAACGTGGTATATGACATACCGAACCCGAACTCGAACCGCGGACTGATGCCGTTCCTATCAAATGCACGATAATCGATATAAACCCCTTCGGTAAAGTTGTCCTGCGGGAAATACCGATCCCAGTCGGTGTGGGTCACCGGGTTGAGTAATGCTCCGTAGTCTGACTCGTCATGAGGCACGGTATAAGGAAGTTTTCCACTGGGGCTCACATCTCCGTATAGGATCTGGGTAATGGCTTCTCCCGAGTCTTGGCCAGGAAGATGTGCAAATATCACGGCCGTGATATTTGGATGGTCGATCCAGGGGTCGACTAGTCGGACACCTGCATTGTGAATGATAACCATTGTATTGTTACACTGGGAAGCAATGTCAAGGATAAGGCCGTCCGTGTAATCGTCTCTCAAGGCCGGCCGATCAACCCCTTCGGACGACGCCGCATTGACGAACACAAGGCAGGCATCTGCCTCGGCGTTGGTCACCTGTGTACCCTCAAGGTCCCAAAACAATTGTGTTCTGTCACGGCGCGCGCGGGCTTCCAAGGCCTGAAAGGGACTGCTGATATACACGGGCGTAATGGCCGCAGAGCCACCGCCACCGATGAGAGTCCCTTTGGCGGCAATCGGAGCGAATGGAGGACAGTGACCCCCGTTCGGACCAAAGCCGCATACAACACTCTTATAGTTGTGTGCCTGCAGCCCCTGAGTCCAGCCATTCACCCCGGCCATCGCAAGGTTGGTGTTTGCAACCTTCGCGTCGTACCCGTAGATGGATAGGATCCGCGGGCGGGACAATGGCAAGGCGTTGTCGACATTTTTGACCAAGACATGTCCTTGGACGGCTCCCTCGAGGATGAGGGCCTCATCATCGGGGTCGCGGGCATCAATCACGGGATGCGGCTTTCTGTAGTCTGCGGTGATCCCAATACCAACCGGTGGGAGGTCTTGGTTATCCTGACCGGAGAGATACCAAGCTGCCATAATTCGGGTAGCCATATTGTTGATTTGGGATACTGGAACGGATCCGTTGTGCACTGCGCGTGTAAGGTTTGCACCCCAGTAGAGGTCTCCATCGGGCATGACCATATCAAGGCCAGCCATGGCACTCGCAATCCCAGTGTGCTGGGCAAACCAGTCACTCAATACAAACCCTTGAAAGTTGAGCTCGGTTTTCAAGAGGCCATTCAGTGCTTTGCTGTTATGGCACGAATAACTATTGTTCAGTCGCTGATAGGCACACACTATAGATCAAGAAAGGTATGGTTAGTACTAGTAAGTACTAAGCAATGGCTCTGAGAGTGGAAAGACAAACTTACTGACACTCGCAACACCGGCGTGCACAGCGTCGGCAAATGGCCACATATACAGCTCGTGCATAGTTTTGTCGTCCATGTTAGTGGAGGAGGTCTCAACGGTTCTGTTAGTGATAGGATCAGGTCGAGGGTTCCTGTGTAACTCTTGCTCATTGCCCACGAAGTGCTAAAAGATGTCAATCAAGCTGAGTTACGACATTGTGCAGTGACACGGTCCCATACCTTTGCGCACGCAATAACACCGTTGTCTTGCACGCCTCGGACTGTTTCAGCTCCCATGATACCACTGAGATATGGGTCTTTGCCGTAGCCCTCCCAATTACGTCCTCCCAGCGCGATTCGTCCGAGAGGACCAAGAACAGGTGGACCGAGTGCCAAAGTCACCCCCTTTCGTCGGAACTCACCGCCGATGGCGTGCGCCTGGTGATAAGCGAGGCTTTTGTTCCAGCTGGTGTCGATGTTAGCAAACGATCACGCCTATCGTGTTCAAGTAACCCCATACCTTGCACCAATGTGAATACCAGATGGATAACCGTTGACCAGCTCTGCTCCTTTGATGCCATTGGGGCCATCCTGTAGACACATTCCGGGGAAACCAAGGCGATTGATAGCCGGGATATTACCTCCACAGCCACTCGTGTTGTCCGTAACCCCTGCAGTGATACTGATCTTTTCTTCTAGAGACATGCGAGCCACCAGACCTTGAGCTTTGACAAGTGCATGCTCCCATCCGCCAGCCCCAGTCATGTTGGGACTGGGATAGACTGGGGGGCTCTGGCCATAGAAGAAACTGTCATCCTGCACCACAGTTGTTGCATGGGCACCCACCACACCCAGGAGCAAGAAACAGGCTTTGAATTGAACCATCTTGCCATGGGTTTCCAGCTGCACTTGGAATGCAACAGATAGAAGGCATGCTTCTTTTTTGGCACCGAGACAGCAGCTTGTCTTTATACTTTTTTGCTCGCACCCAAAAGCTCTACTGTGGCTCTAGGTCCATCGAACCGACACGCTCGTTAACGATACTTAGTGCGGATATTAACCGAAGCATAGTTAGTCCATCGACTCAACGACACTCCATTGGAGCCGGTACGGAGGAGACGTAGGCCCGGCGCGGAGGTATATCGGGGACCTGAGCAGTTCTAGGACGACAGAATACGAGGTACCCGCACGCAAAGGACGTTCTCGATTGGATTTACAAATGCCAAGACAGGGTTTTGATGTACAATAGCGGTTGCTACCCCAATGGCTTCTTGACTGTGAGCAACCCTTTGACATCTGTTCACACGGGGTCGTAGGGGAAGGCTATTCCTGGGTCTCATCATCTTGGCGGACAGCTCTTGACCGCGCAAAGGAGGATCATTGAGGCTTCTGCTACAAAATCCAGTCTGCTTCGATCAGCCGAACTGGGTTCTTTTGCAGCTTCTTTGCGGGGATAGACTGGGGTACTCCACGATCCCCCATGCACGTATTGGGAGAGCTATACGAACCCTTCGACGTATGTGGGGAAGATCCATCGCTCTCCACAATGTCAAGGTTAGGGTACCAGGTCCGTAACATGTTATTGGCGCCGTCAACGGTGACCAGGAACCGAGATTGAACGTGTGGTAAGTCGGTAATTGGGTATACGAATACTATGGTCAGAATCAGGGCAAATGCCCAGATCCACCCTCCACATGGGACGAACGAGCAGTGGCGCTCGCACGGACACCAACCAGAGAGCTCGTACAATATACTAATAGCCATGATTCGTTGCTCGTAGTCGCACTAATGCAGGTTGCTTACGCTTATCCGTTCCACGCCACGACCCCCGGGCTAACGCAGTACCATGGTCCATCACTACTACCTGAGTTCCGGCCCTGCCAAAAAACCTCAATACGTTGCCGTGTCAATCTGCTGGACTGGATGTGACGGCTTTCAATGGGATTGCTGACCCAACTGCTTTTTTCAAAAGCAGCATGTCAATTGGAAACCCCCGGGTTCAGAGACGTGGCTGTCAAAGAGTATGGCGAGCGATCAGGGAGCAGCTCAGGGCTGCGGGGGGACTTACTCAGGATGGTATGCTTATTATCATTCCTAAGTTGTTAAGCTTCCTCTAAGTAAGGATCTATATATATACATATTCAAAATGTCTATTAGATCAGATCGATATGGCATGGTGAAATAAAATGAATCATAAAATCATAAATCTTTTGCCAAAAACCGAGCATTGCAACTTTTTTAACCTAGGAGTTCTATAGCATAGATACCACAATGCAAAACGCCACACTTCATGCTATACACCACTATTTACCATGAGAGAGCGAATCGGGGTTGAAAATGCCACGTCCTCTCTTTGGACAATATAGACACCAGAACATTCAATACACCCCCAACCTAGGGCCTACACAAACGGCCATCGGGCTGCGCAACCCAATTAGCATCGCTGCCGACGGCAGTGTTGGCCCAGAAGAGGCCCTCAGGGTCATATGAGCGCTTAATGGCGAGCAGACGGTCGTAGTTTGCACCATAGTAGTCCTCCTTCCAGGTGACATCGTTGAACGTGGCCTCGTTGCCATATGCGCCGCCGCCGGGCGTCTGATCGCGGAGCAAAGTCTGCCAATTGTTGATGCGGGTCTGATCCGCACTCAGGTCCGCCCATGACTGGCCGTTTGCCACGTATCGCCCGAAGTTGGCCAGGAAGAGCGTGTCGCGCCACGCCGGCAGCACGGAGTTAGACCCGGGTGCGACGCCGGCGCGGGACAGGGACACGTTGTTAGAGACCAGGGCAAAGACGCCCTGCTCGTCTGTTAGGGCGCGCATGGTGGAGACGAGCGTGTCGAGCTTCGAGTCGTCGTGCACCAGCGACGCGGGAATCATGCGCGCGGCCATGGTGATGTTGATGGGAGGCGATTCGGCGAAGGCGTTGAAGTGGTCCAGGAAGCTGGGGTGCACCGTCGTGGTGTTGGCGACCATCAGGACGTCCAGGCTCTGGAGCTGCGCCATGTAGGGCGCCAGCGCCTCGTTCAAACTCTCCTGTGTACCACCGGGAAGCGTGGCGAAATTCATAGTGAAGCTTGGCTGTTGAAGCCGGATGCCGTGGAGAGGCCTGGGATCTGGTTGAGCGCGAGCAGCGCCTTCAGCCACGCCCGGATCGCCTGCCAGTAGGTGTCGTCGTTGGTGTTGACGAAGGTGAACGCGGCACCAGCAAAGGACTGGTCCGGCCATGCCTTAGCCGTGATGGATAGCACTACACCGTAGTTGCCGGGTCCGCCGCCGCTCAGCGCCCAGTACAGGTCCGAGTGCTCGTTGTCGGGAGTGGCGGTGACGACTGTGCCATCGGCGGTCGCGACCTCGAACTCGAGCGTGGTGTCGGCGCCCAGGCCGTACATGCTTGACAGGGGCCCATGGCCGCCGCCGGGGAACCAGCCTCCGGCGACGCCGACAGATGGGCAAGTGCCGCCAGTGATGGTCAGTCCGTTTTGGTGCGCCGCTTCGTAAGCCTCCCCAACCTCGATGCCGGCGCCAATGCGGGCGGCTTTGCCGCGGTACTTTGGACTGGAATAGTCAATGAAGGAGATGTCCTTGAGGTTGTGCATCCACAGGCCGAGAGAGCCTGCGCCAGCAGAGCGTCCTTGCACGTCATGGCCGGTGTTTTTGATGGTGAGGCGAAGGTTGTGTTGCCGGGCAAAGTTGATGCCAGCCACGACGTCGTCAGCGCCCGTGACCCGAATGGCATACGGGGCTAGATTACCAAGCGTGCAGGTGCCGGCGCCGTCGGCGCTGGCATACGGGGCATAGGGGCTGCACGAGTTGTTGAGCCAGTAGGGCGACATGACGTTGACAGGGTCGGTGAGACTAATGGCTCATCGTCAACCCCGGCGTGAATCAGACTTGGGATGCACTCACTATAGCTCTGGAAAATTGTATGTGTCCTGGAGAGCTACACATGCTCCTGCATTCAAAGTAGCTCCATGACAAGCTTGGGCCAGCGGCTGGCCGCGCATGAGCCTGCCACGGACGGTGTGATTGAGCTCACTCCATGCGTCGTTGCTCGGCCAGTCGCGGTCGCCGGGCATGTTACGGCAAGCATTGCTGTGGGCGGCGCTGGCATCCAATCCAGCATTACCTATGGCAATCTGGGAAATGGCAGCTGCGAAAAGCGTGGTTAGGGAGAACGCCCAGAAGGCGACCCTGTAGGGTTGAGTGGGCATGGCGAGCTACGCGAGAAGATACAAAATGTTCACTTAGTCAAGGGCTGTATGCAACGCTGTAGGAAGGGGAAAAAAAGACCCCTGCCCTCATTTCATTGGATTCTGCTTATGCTGACGTTGATAACGAAGCTATTAGACTAAGAGTAAGAAATTGCTTGGCTCGGAAGGATATGAGCTTTGCGGTACGGTCCTATTATCGATGTCTTATCTCCTGCTGCTTTTCTATAGTATGACTATGAATGTAAGAGGTCAAGCAGAATCTCAACGCCTTGAGAGATCTGTCGTGCCAGCTGTCTAAGTCAAGCCCCTCGCGATAGTGTTTGGAATCGCTGAGATGATTCTCCAAAAAAATGCGCCGGCTAGCGGGAGATGATCCAGACAACACGTTCAACCACGCGGCAGGATGGATCTAAACCATGCAATATGACAAGTGAGATAAGAAGGTGGCACTCAAAATAAGCTTGATCACCTCCCAGCATGTCGGCCGCTTCCGGTCAGCGTGCAGGTTAGTATTTAAGGCAGGTCAGCATGCAGGTCAGCATGCCGTCAGCACCCTGTCATTGCTGACTCGAACAGCTCACTACTGACTCTCACGATCATGCCTGACGTGAAAGTCTGTCACCTGTTTCTACAGCTCGCTCAATGTGCGGAGTACCTGACGCGCAGTGACCAGACCGATGCACTGCGAGCTGTCATGGACAGCAAGACGTTTTTCAGTCATCCAGCTGGCGAGGAGGTGCCATTCCTGATGCTGGCTGCATTTCAATTCTTGCTCTCGCCCAACCGACCAAGACCCATTGCGCAGCGCTATTGACATCCTCTCCAGCAATGCTGTCCTTTGCCATGCCAGGCACGACGGCCAGCCTGCTCGTCGCGGCCATCATTCTCGCCGTATATGCTCTCTACCGCGCCGCACTGCCCAAGCCCATTCCCGGCATCCCATACGATGCCACCTCGTCGCGTAGACTGCTCGGCAATGTGCCGGCCATGCTTGCGAACATCAAGAAGAGCGAGGGCACCTTTATCACTTATGTGACCGACCTCATGGACTCGCTCAACTCGCCCATCATCCAGGTCTTCATCCGCCCCTTTGGCAAGCCACTCGTCATTCTGGCCGATTTCCGCGAGGCCCACGACCTGATGACCCGCCGGAAAGAATTCGATCGATCAGACGTCGTGGGCGACTTGTTCCTGGGGGTCGCGCCAAACCACCACATTCGCCAAAAGACGAATGACATCTTTAAAGCCCAGCGTCGTCTCATTCAGGACCTCATGACGCCTACTTTCCTACACGACGTCGCCGCCCCTGCCATTCTGCAGAAAGTCAACTTGCTCATGGACCTCTGGCGCGTCAAAGCGCGCGCCGCTCGTGGACATCCTTGGGTAGCCAACGCCGACCTCAACCACATGTCGCTCGATGCGATCAGCGCCTTTGCATTCGGCGCCGGCTTTCAGCACAGCGCGGTACAACCCGATCTGGACGCAGTCAAGGCGCAGGCCTACAACCTCCCCGCTAGCAAGGATGAGCCCATCGTGTTCGCCCAGGGCCAAAAAGATCAGCTTCTGCAGTCCATCCTGGACCTGACCCATACGATTGGCGAAGTACAAGGCAACCCGTCGCCGCGATTAACGTGGGCGTATGTGATGCGCAAGCCCAAGATCCAGAAAGCGGCCAGGAGCAAAGACGACTGCCTCAAGCGAGAGCTCCAGGACGCCGTCAAGCGCTTTCAAGATGGCAACAATCGGGATGTCAAACTGCGCTCTGCAGTGGATCGAATGATTCTGAACGAGAGAGATCTGGCTGAAAAGGATGGACGCTCGCCCGAGTACTTCTCGGGCGTGATGATTGACGAGGTATGTTGCCCCGTGGAGAGCCTAGCAAGCGTGAACTGACCATCGTGCAGCTCTTCGGGTTCATCTTCGCAGGCCATGAAACGACCAGCACCGCGCTCTGCTGGGGTCTGAAATTCCTGGCCGACAATAAAGACACACAGGATAAGCTGCGTGAGGCGCTCTGGACGTCGTTTGCCACGGCGAAGGGGCAAGGCCGTGAGCCGACAATTGAAGAGATCACCGGCGCGCGGGTCCCCTATCTCGAGGCAACGATGGAGGAAATCTTGCGCTGTGCGGGCGCCGCTTCGTTCGTCGATCGACAGGCCATGGTCGATACCCAGCTCCTCGGGTATGGCATCCCCAAGGGCACCAGCGTCACCACTCTGGTGACAGGCGCCTCCATGATGCGTCCTGCCTTTCAGGTGGACGAGGCTCGGCGCTCAGCGACCAGTCAGTCGGCCAAGAAAAACGGCCACGACCGGGCATGGGATCCGAGCGACATATCGCGCTTCAAGCCCGAGCGTTGGCTCGCGACCAGTGAAAAGGGCACGGCGTTCGATGCCACGGCAGGACCACAGCTCGCCTTCGGACTGGGCACGCGCGGCTGCTATGGGAAGAGGCTGGCGTACGTAGAGATTAAGATTTTCCTGACCGTGATGATATGGAACTTTGAGCTCTTGAGATGTCCTCCGGTGCTTTCGGGGTACAAATCAAACCTCTACATGACGCATGAGCCACGAAGCTGCTACGTGCGTCTGCGGGAGGTTGGCCCACCGGGTGCTTAGAAGTGCAGCGAGTGATCCACTGAATGTAATGCTTTCGATATTAGCCGGCTAGAGACTGTGCTCCTTCCTCGTTTTGAAAGATTCGCTCTGTTTGCCGTCAGACATGGACTTGCAGGACCGACGACCGCTCCGTACGAGCTTTGAACAGTTCGCGAATCAACATCTGGCTTTCTTAAGAAAACGGGGTTGTGAAACGAGCTCTCGAGATGCCCCGGCCCTCTGCCAATTAGAGATTGAATATCGACGGCGTTTATATCATACTAAACCCTCACTACATAACGATTGATACTTCTAGCGCACCGTGCAGGTTAGCATTACGAGGTCCTCCGTGTCTTGCCCTTGCAATTTCCGATAAATATGAAAAAGATTCAATTATACTACATAGCGTCTCGGTGATTGCCCATTCCCCAAGAATCATATGAGGTTCTATAGTATATTCGGAGCATATAAAGTGCCTGCATTTGACTGCCTTATCTTATAGCATTCAACACATCTAGAGGTAAGAAGTATCTATCTTATACGTAGAAGTAGTGAACGAAACTCCATGCTGATAAATAGTATTGTCCTAAAACTGCCAAAGTCATTCAATTCAAGATCAATCTGGTCAGAAATGTATCGCAGGCTATCCCTAGCCGTGTTCTGTCTGTGTGACGTGTCTATATACTATATCGCAAATTAGCTTAAGAAATGCTGTTTTATTAAAAAACATAGGCGGCGTTGCTGCAGTGTTCAACGTCGGGTACTGCCAGGCTTAATTTACCACCTTCCACAGATCACGCATACTGCCGAGTGTGCTCGTCGCACCACTCCCAGAACTCAGCAGCAAGGCCGCTGCCACCCTCATCCTTGGACTTTAAGCTCTCTAGACAGTCTGCGCGGGGGTCCGGGTGCCAGCGGCCCCAGGGAATCACAAACCGGCCGCCATCTTCCACCTTGACAGCAGGGCTGAGCCCAGCCCACAGGTACGTGTATGCGCCCTTCTCTGGGCCGTGCAGGAAAGGTGACAGCAAAGTGCGCACCATGAACGGGACCCCGTCCCATCCCTTCGTCCTGAGATTACCGGGGTTGACCGCCACGCTTGTGATGCCGGCGCGCGCAGTGCGCCTATGCAGCTCCGAGGCCAGAAACCAGTTGCCCGCTTTGGAGGCGCTATAGTTGTGGGCCTTGTCCTGGTTGTGCTGGCCGGGAGCTTGTTCGGCGAGCTGAAGACCGCCAGGCGGGCCTGCCATGTCGACGATACTCGATGTGGCCCAGACCACGCGCACTGCGCCGGGCGACGCGCTCTCCGCTGTCTTGACCAGAATGGGCGTCAGCAGCTTCGTGAATAGATACGGCCCCAGGCAGTTGGTTCCCATGTGCGCCTCGTAGCCTTGAGCGGAGGTGCTGCCCGCTGGGACATGGGCAATACCGGCATTGTTCCAGAGGACATCGAGCCGCGACTCCTGCTGCAGGAACGTTGAGACAGCCTGTGCGATGGTGGTTAGGTCGCCCAGATCGACATGCAGGCTCTTCAGCACCCCGGGCGTTTCGGTTGGCTGGGCGGTGATGTTCTCGATCTCCGTGGCGATCTTGCTGGGTGAGCGCCCGGCCATGTAGACTGTGGCGCCGGCTCCGTACAGCATCTTCACCAGCTCCAGACCGATTCCGGCATTTCCACCGGTCACGATGAAGACCTTGCCGGCCTGCGAATCGAGGTTACTATCGGTGAATTCGGCGGTGCCGGGAAGCATCTGTGCCCACGTGCCGCCCATCGCGCCGAAGATGTTTTACGTGAGGAAGCAGGGAAAAAAAAAAAAGAGGAGGGAGTGACTCGACTCGCTCGAGATCATGGTTGAGCCAATGTGCCCGCATGGGCTTATCAAGTCACTGGTAATTAACTGTTGGGGGGGGATGACATGGGGGCTGTTCGCATAAGCGTAAGATCAATAAGCATGCGCCGGGTGGACGGCGGTCATCGGCCGGCTTACCCGTGGACTGGTACGCTGTCGGTCACGTAGGGAACTACTAGTAGTAGTGAGTTATGGCCATGGTAGGGGTTTGGCGTACTTTATCAGGTATGTCTGTCGTGAATCACTTGAACTTTGATCACAAACGTAGACTGTCGAAGAGAAAGAGCCAGTAAATATAGATCTCACTCAGGTGGCATATCCACAGGACTCAAGGACGACAGCGGTACACGGTCAGGGACCAGGGAATACGAATCAACAGAAGATATATGAGGGCACTCACTCATATACTTCCGGAGTGGTTGAGTTCTGAGTGTACTGATCTAATCATAGGGAATATCTGGAATGAGAATTGGACCCGGTGGGAGACGATCGCATATGGTATCGCCTGGATTTGTGACGGTGGTATGGTTTCAATGATAGTCATATTCATTCTCTAGAATTGTGAGAACCAAGCGAGGTGAAATATGAGAGTATCTGTTTGGGATCCTCGTCGTATCATTCCTTCCACGGTTTCCGAGTCCCAGCCTGGATGACCCGGCAGTTGTCAAGCTTTTGCCAAGCACCGTGACTTGATTTTATGCTGCCATCTCGTTTTGTGACTTGTGCTTCGGTTCCTTACATGAAAAAGAAACGAATGACTCGAGGCCCGCCTTACTAAGCGGCGGTCGGCCCGATTGGGGTTAGTGCGTTAGGGAGTACGCCTCCAGACGGTGGAGTTATGTTTCTGCCTACTGTTCAATGTATCCGAATTTTTCAATCAGGCAGAAAAACTCTTCATCGGAAGAGAGCATAGCCACACCTGGCATCCATGGATGCAGTCGATTGGATCCAAGCGACCTATCAGTGACGGCGGATGGCAATCTGGAAGCCCGACATTCCACTTCTTTGCTTCATTTCCCACTTGACCCACTCGCCTCGCACTCGTATCGGGAACTTCTTCTTCGAGTTATGTCTGGATAATTCGGGTCTGACAGCCCTATTGCTATTTTTATGCTCGTTGATTTTGATCGGTTTGATTGTCTTTTTTTTTTGTATGATAATTGTTTGGGCACGAAAGGAAATGCTCACAAGAAACCCGATCGGTGAGCGATGCAACTGCAGAGCTGACGAGAATCTCCCTAACTCGACGATTGATAGTCACACCACTCACAAAAAGGTCCATTGATCAATCAATAGTGGTTGATCGCCATCCCAGTCAGCCACCATGGCGGAAGGGCCGGACTTAGGCCATCCTTTGACATCATGGATCGTGAAATCCATTTCTCGGTTCGGCCTCCCCAGCCCCTAACCGATCAAATCACATTCATGGTCTTCCAGTTAGAACACTCCAAACACTAGTTGCGATCGCACCAAGACCCTGGTGTGCTTGGCCAGCTTCCGAGTCCCCGTTCCCAAGAACACCCCTAGGAAAAGAAAGGAGTGACCACTGCCTCTCTTAAAAATTGGCCAAGTCCCCGACCAACTCCTTCGCATTGTTCCAAACAAAACGTGTCGCTCTCACGTAGAACTGCATGTGATCATTGCATGTCAGGATGAAACCTACCACTGCTGCCATTGCTGTAGCCGGGTTGCTGTCTGGTAGGTTGATGAACCCCCCCCCCCCCCCCCCCAATTGTTGTGTTCCCGGTTTACAACGATCGTCGCGCTTTTAACCTATTCTGACATCACTGACGGTCCCTAGGCGTGACAGCGGCCCCAGGCCCTCATGGAGAACGGATTGAGCGAATTGATCGAACGGTGTTGGAACGTGCTTTGCCAAATGCTCCCAATGGATATGTCCCGTCCAACGTCAGTTGTCCTGCGAATCGCCCGACGGTGCGGAGCGCATCGTCCGGGCTCTCGCAGAATGAGACCGCGTGGTTGGAGACCCGACGGGAGAAGACTCAGACTGCCATGAAGGACTTTTTCAACCATGTCACTATTCAGGACTTTGATGCGGTCCAGTATCTCGACCGCCATTCGAGTAACACATCCAATCTGCCCACGATTGGTATTGCCGTGTCCGGGGGCGGTTATCGCGCCCTGATGAACGGTGCCGGAGCCATCAAGGCGTTTGATAGCCGAACCGAAAACTCGACGGCAACAGGACAGCTAGGTGGTCTGCTACAGTCGGCGACGTACCTGGCGGGTCTGAGTGGTGGTGGATGGCTGGTGGGGTCGATCTATATCAACAATTTCACCACCATTTCCAACCTGCAGACCGACGAGAAAGGCGCGGTCTGGCAGTTTCAAAACTCGATTTTTGAGGGCCCGGACGGCGATAGCATCCAGATTCTGGATTCGGCGACTTACTACAAGCATATTTACGATGCGGTGCAAGACAAAAAGGATGCGGGATACGAAACCTCTATCACCGATTATTGGTACGTCATGGATTACCTCGTGGATGCGAGCAGCACTAACAGCGAATCGTTAGGGGTCGCGCGCTCTCTTATCAATTAATCAACGCGACCGATGGCGGCCCGAGCTATACGTGGTCGTCCATTGCTTTGACCGATTCCTTTAAGCAAGCAGAGATGCCGATGCCTCTGCTTGTTGCGGACGGTCGGTATCCTGATGAGCTCGTGGTCAGCAGCAACGCTACTGTCTATGAGTTTAACCCTTGGGAGTTTGGTACGTTTGACCCCACGGTTTACGGGTTTGTGCCGCTGGAGTACGTGGGCTCCAAATTCAACGGTGGTTCTATCCCCAGGAATGAGACCTGTGTGCGCGGTTTCGACAATGCCGGATTTGTCATGGGCACTTCGTCCAGTTTGTTCAACCAGTTCTTCCTGCAGGTTAATTCCACCTCGCTTCCTGATTTCCTCAAGGAGGCATTCTCGGACATCTTGGCCAAGATCGGTGAAGAAGATGAGGACATTGCGGTCTATGCACCCAATCCGTTCTACAACTGGGCCAACGAGAGCTCCCCAGCGGCCCATCAACAGGAACTCGATATGGTGGACGGTGGCGAGGATCTTCAGAACATCCCTCTGCATCCTCTGATTCAGCCCGAGCGTCACGTCGATGTCATTTTTGCGGTAGACTCCTCCGCCGATACGACTTATTCGTGGCCCAACGGCACGGCTCTCGTCGCCACTTACGAGCGCAGTCTGAACGTCACCGGCATCGCCAACGGCACCTCATTCCCCGCGATCCCCGACCAAAATACCTTTGTCAACAATGGCTTGAACACGCGTCCAACCTTCTTTGGATGCAACAGCACGAACACCACTGGACCTACGCCCTTGGTGGTCTACCTCCCGAACTACCCGTACGTGGCGTACTCGAACTGGTCGACCTTCCAGCCGAGCTATGAAATCTCCGAACGTGACGACACCATTCGCAACGGATACGACGTGGTGACGATGGGTAACAGCACCCGTGACGGTAACTGGACGACTTGCGTCGCCTGTGCCATTCTGAGTCGGTCGTTCGAACGCACGAACACCCAGGTTCCGGATGCCTGCAACCAGTGCTTTCAAAAGTACTGCTGGGATGGCACTACGAACTCCACCAACCCAGCCGACTATGAGCCCGTCACATTGTTGGACAGTGCTGGTTCCGTTTTGTCGCCCGCGGTGGTCACGACTATAATCGCGGCCAGTGCTGCGCTTTTCACCATGCTGTGAGAACCGCAGCAATTCTGTTGGATGTGGATTTCTTTTTCTTTCTTTTCCTTTCCCAGAACCTACTTTATATATATATTGCGATATATCCTGACATTTATTTGCTTTCTTTAATTTCTTTCTCCTGCGCCTTCTCGCCTGATTGTATTTAAGTTACTGTACATCTCGCCGGCATTGGCACAGTCCTTTTTGAAATATATATATATATTTTGGATTACCTAGTTGGTATCATTTTGTGGAGACTTCAAAATTACATCCAGTTAATAGGGACTTTCGATCCGCTCAAGTAATGACAGCATGGACCAATAATTCCTACACCTGGACTCCAGTCTAATACTTTAATCAAATTAAACTATCACAATAAATGAAGCGCCACCCAGTCAAAGACACAGGTACAATGATGCAAAGGAAACCATCCTCACGTGCCGGTGTGGGTCCCACCGGTTGCCAGAGAAACCGACGCCATCGCCCAAACAAGCAACCCATGACAAACGCCCACATTAGACTAACGATCGGCGTCAACCCACACCGTCAGCCAACGAACAACACACACCTCCAACTCCCCCATTTTGCCAACCCTGCATATACCTTCAGGGTTTCTGTTCGAAGGTTCAACAACTGTGTGGCTGATAACAAGCACACAATGAGTATTGCGGTGTGTTATTAATTTTTGTTTTTTGTTTTCCCCCCGCCGCCAACGCCAAAGATTCACCACTTCTTGTTTTTCCGACGACGGATTGGTTGATATACAGCTGCACAATGGCTCGAGCTGCGGTTATTCCGGCAGTGTCGCCGCAGCGCGCAACGCGTACTGCGAAGCGAACTACTACTACGACGGCCAGCAGGGCTGGGGCGAAGCCTGCTGCGAGGACGACGAAAGCGAAGGCGCCCACTTCTGCTACGGAGGGACGAAAGAGGACC
This sequence comes from Aspergillus bombycis, assembly GCF_001792695.1. Classification (NCBI taxonomy): domain Eukaryota; kingdom Fungi; phylum Ascomycota; class Eurotiomycetes; order Eurotiales; family Aspergillaceae; genus Aspergillus; species Aspergillus bombycis. Next base: position 113,034 of record NW_019170071.1, read on the forward strand.
GCCCGGGCGAATCTGTCGTCTCTGAGTAAAGCAGCTGGGAATGATACGGATGAAGATACTGACGATGAGCTGGGAGTCATGAATACGACCGAGAAATCCGCGACTACGAAAGTCAGAGGCAGGCCCGCTGGATCGGCTACTGCCGCTACGGGTCGTGGTAGGAAACCTACTACCACGTCGTCTATTAAGTCAGGGACTGTGGATGAGGGGGATGGTGCAGATGGACAGAAGAAGCGGGCTGGAAGACCGAGGACGAAACCGGCGGCTGAGACTGATTCCGCGACTGCTGCTCCGAAAGGGAGAGGTAGACCTAAGGGGTCGACGAATGCGAAGTCAACCGCTGCTGTTGCTGATGCTCATAAGAAGGCCCGCACCCTAGCTGTTGAGGATGCAGCGTCTCAACAAGGGCCGAAGGAGGTGACGATAACGACTAATTCGACGCTCGTGAGATCGAATCTCTTGCGCGGCCCCGCGAAGAAGAAGACGGTGACCTTTAAGGATGTGTCGGACTCGGACGACTTCAGCGAACCATCGCCTCCACCACCCGCAGGGAGAAGGCGCCCAGCTGAACGTCCAGCTGGCCTTGCGGCGAAGCCTGCTCGAAAGGGTACTCCGGGTAGAGGTCGCAAGACTGCGGCGACCAAAAAAGGTGCCTCCAAGCCTCTTTCTCCGAAGAAGGCAACTCAAGTCGCGAAGGGAATTTCCTCGTACGCCAGCTCCGATGGTGAGGATGATGAATTAAGCATCAGCAAGGACCAGAGCAAGCTACACAGCGACTCTCCCAACAAACACGGATCAGAACAAACCGGACTTAGCTCCCCAGTGAAGCGAATCAACTTCGCCTCCAACCAACCTCCCAAAACGGTCGACGAGAACGGACAGCCTACTTTCCAACCACCGAAGTCGGTCGATTTTAGCGATGCAGTTTTCATGTCTAGCCCTGCTCGCCGACCTCCCCCTTCGCCATTTAGCTACAGCATCCGAGAGACTCCACGACGCGGTCTGGCTTTGCCCGAGGATGCGAAGCCTATTTCTCAGCCTAACTTCACCCCAACGGACAACTCGCCACTCAAGTCATCGCCTAGGAAAGCAAACTTGGAGACACCGAGACGTGGTAATCTCGGCTTTGATGATTTAAGGCCGCTTTCCCAGCCGAATTTCACACCTGGGCAGAATTCCCCGCTTAAGTCTTCACCTAAGAAGGGGCTTTTTGGAGCCTCATTTTTGTCACAGCCATCCCTGCAAGAATCATCAACTCCGTTAAAGCGGAGTTTGCTCCAGAGTCCTGCGAAGAAGGTTGCCTCTCCATTCAAAAGTTCTTTGCTATTCTCGCGATCCCTAATGACTGAGCATGTGGAGCTTAATTCCGACCGGGGAAAAGAGTTGGAGGCGGCCCCTTCCCCCAGGCCTGCTGAAACTTCTTACCAAAGATATGACTCGGAAGAGACTGTGGAAATGCCGGAAGAGCCTGAGCACGTCACCGAAACCCCGGTCAGCCGACATGATGCCGAGACACCTGAACCTGAAGCTGAGCCTGAATTTATCCAGGATTTCCACAATGTATCGTATACTCCTCAGTCTACGATGGAGGATGAGACACATGAACAACCCTTGGAACAGACGGACGAAGCCCCCGAAGATGATGTGGAAGTTTTGGACACAAACTACGAAGCCACAGCAAGTGATCACGAAGAAGACATGGAACATATCAGCGACAGCCCAGAAGAGCCTGAGGATCTTGTTGACATGGATCGTGAAAGCACCGTTGAGAGCGATGGTGTCGATGGCCTCTACGAGCTCTTTGAAGGCCAAAACGAGATTGTCGAAAATATCCTTAAGGAGGATGATCTCGAGCAGGACAACTTCGAGGAGCGGCCCGAAGCGTATGTACCAGAGATCCCCGAGGATTACACGGTATATTTTGAGGTCGCAGAGCAGGATGCCTATGCGTCTGCTCAATATGTCCAGAGCATAGTCAATACTGAGATCGAGGTTGAACACGATGCTGCGGAGGATGGAATTTCGGTCGCCTCGGATGCAGAGGAAATAACCACCCTTGAAAATCAACACGGTGATGACACTGAGGAAGAAAACTACGAATTTGAGGATGATTTACAAAACCACGAGCCCCAGGAACCGGTAGAGTTCTCAAGTCGCGAAAGTATGCTTGAGAGGCTTGAAGACGTCTTCACTGAAGCTCCTGCCGGCACGCCTGAGTTGCCTGGCGATGGAGAAACAGAGCATCGTCCTGAAACTTCGGAAGTCATGGCTGATGAAAGCGTCGACCCTAGCTTGCAGTATGACGAAGAAGAGGTCAATATGGTCGATGATTACGACTTCGACGAGGAAGAGCCTACGCTTGTGGCATTTGATACTCCCGGGCGAAGATTGAGACAAACACCTCAGCGTACACCACGACGGACCCCACGACGTACATCTAGAAGAATGTCTGAACGGACCCCTAGACCAACATCCTCACAGACTCCGAGACAAACGCCTGCGCAGGTGTTGAGAGAAACTCCAGAACAGGCGCCTGAACAACTTCCTGAACAGATGCCCAGAGAAACACCTGAGCCAACCCCTCAACCACGCGCACTCACCCCTGAGGTATATGCTCCTTACGAAATTGAAGAACCACCGACTCCCCAGGTTCCAAACTATTTCTATTTTGTTCCACAGTATTTCGCCTCGTTCGCGCCTCCCCGTTTTCCCGATGAATACCGTGACACGGCAGTGGACACTGCAAGCTTTGATGCCGCTGATAATACGACTGCGACGGATCTTCCCATCACAGACGCTCAGCCCTCTCCTCTGCCGCAGCGTCATACTCCTGGTCCGGAGAAGGAAAAGCGCCAACGTCCTCGCTTCACGCTGTTAGCCGAACAACTCAGCGAGTGGAAGGCGAGTAGCCCTAAGAAGACTGAGCAGAGGCGCTCTGGACGCCGGGGCATCTTCTCCCTTTCTGGCAATCTGAGCGCCCCTAGCAATGCCAATAATACCAAAGAAGATGTGTCTTACCCTGATCTCTCACCTAAGCCACAGTCCCCAGTCGCTGAGGAACTCCAGAAAAACGAAGAACCTGCAGCCACTGAGGACGAAGATGACCAGGAGGAGCCAGAAATGGGTCGCTGTGCTTTTGAGGATCTGGAGAAGTCTCCCGGATTACCTATGTTCGAGATATTTAGCGACGAGGACCCTGTGGAAAATCAGCAGACTGATGCTTGTGAGGATACGCAAGTTTCCATTGTTTACGAGAGCCCACTGCGTCCAGCTGCCACGATCCAAGAAACGTTGGATGATGAAAAAGAAAATCACGCAGTTGAGCTTCCCGCGCCGGCCACGCCTGTGCGGGGCAAGACCAACCCCTTGCAAACATTCCACACCGTGTCCAAGGTACCCCTGAAGCCGGAAGGGGAAGTGTCCCCGTTGAAGGTGTCCCGTAAGCGAGGTCGCTCTCTTTCCATCACATCACCAACGCGCTCCTCCCCTCGACTGCGCAAATCGATCCTCGCTCTCCAAGAGGACACTGATTCCCTCCCCCCTCGCAAGGCACCAAGGTTATCGTATAGTGCAATGCCACAATTGCAACCTACTCGATCGAGAAGCAGCTCTAGGGCTCGGGATGCACCACAGGAGAGCGAACGGAAAAGGGCGCCTTCTCGTTCTCCCAGCCCTGCCAAGTCTCCTCGCAGGCGCAGCAGCATCTTCCAGCCGACTCCCCCCGGAGCCTTGCAGGGAGCTATTGTATACGTGGACGTGCACACGACCGAAGGAGAGGATGCTAGCGGCATTTTTGTCGAGCTTTTGCAGCAGATGGGTGCGCGATGTGTTAAGAACTGGTCCTGGAATCCCCGCGCGAGTGTGTCTCCGGATGAACAGACAGAGACCAGGGAAGGCAAAGTCGGCATCACTCATGTCGTCTATAAGGATGGCGGTGTGCGAACTATGGAAAAAGTTAGGCAAGCTGCGGGTCTGGTCAAGTGCGTCGGTGTTGGCTGGGTCTTGGACTGCGAAAGAGAAAACAAGTGGCTTGACGAGGCTCACTATGCCGTCGACAGCTCAATCATCCCGCGTGGAGGAGCCAAGCGCAGAAAGAGCATGGAGCCCCGCGCACTGAGCAATGTCAACGGGACCCTTGTCAAAGTCGATGCCGGTAGTCGACGTTCCGGGGTGGGCGCTGCCGATTTCACGCGAACGACCACATCCAGTGCGCGCGATGCGCCTTCAACTCCCAAGAGGAGTAAGAGATCCGAAGCTGGTCACCCAGGAATCGACCCGAGATATTTCCAAACCCCCAAAACCCCTGCTTTCACCTTCAACATGGACTCCGTTGGCATGTCCCCTGCAACCCCCTTCTTCCTATCTCAACGGTCGAAACTGGTCCAGCAGACCTGTCCTCCAAAGCAGCTCCGACAGGGACTTTTCTCCAACCCAGGCCCAAGCGAGGAGCATTCACAGAAGCTGCGGGTGAAATTAGAGGCCGCCAGACGGAAGAGTCTTGCTTTTAAACCCAAGATCGGCAGCCCATTGGTACCATAATTGCTTGTTTGACTTTTTTTGGTGTTTCGTACATTGGTTTGGGTCTCTTGTTCAAATATCATACCCCTTAGCAGTTGGATTTTGTAATGTACAGGTGTCAATTGGATATTTTATTGTTCAGTATGATCTTTGTAAGTTGCTGTAGGCACACACGTCCACATCATGGATCTTGAGTATATCCCAGGCCATGCCATAGCCACGCCAACATTATATGCGAACAACTATCAAAACAGGAACCCAACATAGTAAGGTGGAGGAGGTATGGGGGAGGAAGATAAGGACGCGAAAAAGAAGCAAATTCAGTAAGTGACGATAGGTATAAACAGCGGCTCTTGCAAGCATCTGTGTCGCAGGCTTTGGCTCAATTTCCTGAACAGTGTTACCAGGGACGCAGGGACTTCGGGGCACAATCAGGATCTGCGTGGGTTTATTGATAGCGGCTATAGAGTAGTTTGCAAGAATTGATATTGAATCATGTCTAATGTTGTTTGGTTTACTATTGTGGTTATGCTAGGTCCTATTGTATGACACTTTTATTTCGATCGTCATTATCTCATGCTTTCATGCTTTTATATTCCAAGTAGATGAAAAAAAAGGTAAAAGGAAAAAACCCCACCCCCCCTCGAGATAGAGTATCCACATTTCCTCGTTAGATTGAATTCGTCTCTTCGTCCATCTCGCGGTAGAATCCAGCCACCAAGAACGCCAACTCCAACGCCTGCTTTTCATTCAACCGGGGATCACAGAACGTCGTGTACCGCTCACACAAGTTCTCCTCGGTCAAACCGCCGGCACCACCAACGCACTCCGTGACCGCCTCGCCGGTCAGCTCAAGATGCATGCCACCAAGGAACGAGCCGGCCGCCTTGTGGATTTCCAAAGCTTGACGCAGCTCAGAGAGGATGTCGGTGAAATGGCGAGTCTTGACGCCGGAGGGCGTGGACTGGGTGTTGCCGTGCATGGGGTCGCACTGCCAGACGGGCAGGTGGCCGGAGGCCTGGACGGCGGCGATGTGGCTGGGAAGATGCTGGGCGATCTTCTGCGCACCATAGCGGGAGATAAGAGTCACCTTGCCGATCTCGCGAGTGGGGTTCACGACGTCGAGGATGCGCACGAGTTCGTCTGGGGTCATGCTGGGCCCAATCTTGATACCGATCGGGTTGGCGATGCCGCGGAAGAACTCGATATGCGCGCCGTCCAGTTGACGGGTGCGGTCGCCGATCCAGAGGAAGTGGGCGGAGGTAGCAAAGTAGCTTTGCGGGGGCGCCGGGGCTGTAGTTGCCCCGGGGGCTTGTGCAGGGTGGGTAGTTTCAGTGGCGGGGTTTTTCGACAGGCGGGTTAGACTCTGCTCGTATTCCAGTAGGAGACCTTCGTGACTTGTGTAGATGTCGACGGTTTCTACGCCGCGGTCGGTGTCGATCCCCACGGTCTGCATGAACCGCAGGGCGTCCTTGACCCTGTTGACGATGCGCTCGTATTTCTCCTTGATGGTCGGGGTAATGACATGACCGAGTCCCCAGTCCAGTGGGGAGTGGAGGTCGGCCAGACCAGAGGTTAGTGATGCGCGCAGGTAGTTGAGCGTGGCGGCAGAATGGAAGTATGCGGAGACCAGCCGCGAGGGGTCTGGCTTGCGGGATTCCGGGGTGGCCTCGAAGCCATTGATGTTGTCTCCACGGAATGAAGGCATCTCAACGCCGTTGACAACTTCCATGGGACTCGACCGCGGCCTGATCACGTTAGAGCGGTTTGCGAATGGTAACCCAACCGAAGACTAGAGAACTCACTTGGCAAATTGCCCTGCTATCCGCGCAATACGGACGACGGGCTTATTGGCACCTGTAACCGTTAATATCGGCATAGGGCAGATTGGCGAGAAACATACCCCAAATTAAGATCAAGCTCATCTGCAAAAGCAGCTTAACTTTAGCCTCGATCATGTCTTGGTTGCAGTAGTCAAACAGCTCCGCACAATCTCCTATTAATGGATCAGCGACTAGAGCTCGTAGAATCAGGAATGGATGAGTCCGGACCTCCTTGGAGTACAAAGGCCTTTCCCAATGCGACATTTTTCAAGTTCTTCTTCAAGTTGGTGATCTGTCAATTGAGTCAGCATCCGAGTCATATTAGGATATCGACGTAAAGAATGAGAGTATATACCTCTTGCGTAGTGACCAACGGAGGCAATTTCTGTAACTTATCCAAAGCGGCTTGAACACCTTTGGCGTCATTGTAAGGAACATCTTGCTTGATGGGTTTCGAAGCCCAGGCTGGTGGGGATTCCAGTGTCAGCATCCAGGGCGGCTATACGCTATCTGGCGGGGAAAAGGGCATATCCGGGGCACGCACAGCTAGGAGTCCAAGGGTCCATGATGTGGAGTCTAAGGATCGACGGGTACCTGATGATTCGATGGCTACGAGAAAGGTGGTTTAGACGGATCCTGCGTAGGAAAACCAACGAATTGAGCGACGTCGGTGCCAGATGACCCTCAACCTGACAGAAATTTGTTACACCACATCTGGCAAGCAAACAAAAAACTTCGAGGGGAAAAACTGCCGGTTATACACGGCCTGAGTCACACGGGGCCACTAGTCCTAATCGGGCAGGGGCATGGGCTGGCGTATTGGCGTCATGCCTCTCTCCGTTCACCATCAAATCCCCTCAACCTCTATCACATCAAACGAGATCTCGTCCCCACAATCTACCCTAGGCTGGATATAAGCTCTTTCCGGACTCGACCAAACCTTCTTACTTAAGCTTACTGACCATGTCTGACTCCATCCCCTCTGCCCACTCTGAACCCGGCGCCGTCGACCAGCACCGCCCCGCAAACGCGGAAGACCGCAAAGCCGCCGCTGCCCTTTCCTCTCTGAACACCACTGAGATCGGTGCGGACTCAGGTGCCAAGCCGCCTGTATCCGCCGACCAGGAGGCACTGGGGAAGGCGATGAGCCGGTTGGAGATCGCTGCGGGGCAGGATGCCGGCAAGAAGACGGCTGGGCCGCAGAAGGAGGCAGAGGTAGTCAGGAAGAAAGCCGTGAAAGTTACCTCGGAAGACATTAGCCTCTTGGTGTGTTTTTGCTATCATAGTCCTTCTCCCCATCATTCCGGGTAGTCTGACATGGATCAATGGCTGCAGGTCGAGCAGTTAGATTTAACGAAGGTCAAGGCGACAGAGCTCTTGAAATCCAATAATGGAGATGCTAAGCAGGCGATCAAGGCTTTTATAACTCCTGTCGCTATCTGCTAGCTGGTCCGAAATTGGAACGTAATAAATACTGGGACATATGCTCAGTAAACCAATGCTATCAAGCATCGCTGAGCAACGAAAAGCCATAACGACTGCTTGCCCGGAAAAAAGTTAACGAAGTTAATGACCTGAGATTATTGAATCGATTAAATACACTGGTATCTAATGCGTCTATTGTATGCGTATTTTGTAGACTCATAAGCTCGTGACAGACCATGCGGTCCAGATCTTATGACATGTGCTATGTACTTAACACCTCATTCAGGTGTCCTCTTCTTCGGTTTGATCCTTCTTCTGCTCAATCCCATTGTCCTCGTAGATCGACCAAAGCAAGAACCAGCCTACTATGGCCTCCACCGCCAGGGCCCACCATATGCCGCCCACCATGTTGTACTTGAGCCCCAGTCCTAAGCCCCATCCCCCAATCAACGGGCCCAGAGTACGCGCGCCGCTTGCAATGCTCTGCGCCACTCCATGAACGGTTCCCAGACGCGGGGGTCCGTGACGCTATTATTTACAAGGATGATCGCAGCCGGGAGGGCAAACGTTCGTGCGACCACCTGCAACCCTACAACAACCGTAAATGCAGGCCAAACCAGCCACGGGTATCGCGGTATCAGGACGATAAATGGCATGAGCGCGTAAGCTAACGGTGAGAATGGCAGAAACGTGCGGAAAGAAGCCAAGGTCCCCAGACGGGACTGGACTCGAGGATAGATGAATATCTGCAGCGGTAGGCCAATGAACCCGATAATAGCAGTGGCAAGACCAACTCGAGAGGATGGCAATCCCAGACCACCACCGAAATGGAAGAGACCGTCTCGGCTACCTTCCGGAGCCCGGGGGGCAGGCAAGAACACAAAAGTCATAGAGTTGCAGGCGCTGGTGTGGAATGCTAATAAGAAATGTACCAGCAAGGTAAGCAACACATTGGGCGTCCAAATCTGACGAAAGCTGGGACGATCACCACGAGGCCGAACGCGTGAGCGAGCTGGGCTGGGGGGTGCTGATCTGCTGGCTATGCTTCCATCAATGTATAGAGATTCATCGTCCTCGTGACTGACAAGGGGACGGTAATACTGCGGGATCCGACGACGGGAGAAAGTATTGGCAAGTCTTTTGCCTAACTTCCGGCCCCAATCGCTTCGGTGCCGAGTAACCTCATGGGTCTAGGACATCTATTAGCGACCTGGAAGGTAGGCAAGCCTAGTGACGCTTACCTCGTCTAATCCGAGGATTACGGCCAATAAAGAAGCGAAAATGAACACGGCGCTGAGTAGATTCGGCAGTGCATATGGCCAATGCAACATCCAACCCACACCATCTTTGCCTCCTAACAACGACCCAGGTCCGAACAGATCCGGATAGCTCCTCACGGGGTCGGCCAGCATGCCTCCTAATACAGGCCCGATAATAACTCCGATATTAAAACACATCGGTAGCAGGAGAAACGCCCGAGACTGAAACCTATAATTACTTGTTAGGCGCCTTGCAATTTGAACAGACGGTCTGACGTTTTCGCAGCTGTGCGAACTCACTTCTTCTCGCGAATAATCTCGGCAATCATCGTCCTCATCACTCCGACATTGCTATTCAGAATACCACCTAGAATCCGGAACACCACCGCGGAAGCAAACGTTCTCGAAAATCCGAACCCGAGGGACGAAATACATGTTCCCAACAGCCCAATGATGAGGACCCGTTTCCTGCCCATCCACTCAGTATCTGCCAGTCGACCCCACCAAATGGCAGTCACAAATTGTGCAGCAGTAAAGCTACCTTGCAAGATGCCTGCCTGTGCCGAGATAGTGGAGTCGGGAAGGGAGGGATCAAAAGACCGAAGCTGGTAGAACAGATATGCCTGCAAAGACGTCTGGGCCAATGGCTCGGACAGACGTGCAAAGGTCAAGATGGCAAGCTGGCCCTTTTTAGGCAATGAGCGCCATGTTACTGGTTTCTCACTGGAGGATTCCGCCGGGCCATTGTCGCTGTCATCTTCATCTTCGCTATCGTCGGAAATACCCCGATGCCGGCGACTTACCGACGCGCCGGCAAGTAAGCGATCTTGAGTAGAGTCACCATCATAAATAACGGTATCTACGCTTTCAGTGCCATCATGCTCATCAAGAGTGTCGTGGTAAGAATGTGCGGATGCCAGAGGATTATTACCTTCTGGTGGTGAATGAGTTTTGCTGTGTTGAGAGCGTTGGGAGTCGTTATCTTCGGTAGTAATACCGGTATCTACATCGTCAATAGGGCGAGGTGGAATTACACGCAGTTGACTCGGTCCCATCAAAACGAAGTAGGAACAATAGGCACCCGATGACACTCGACAGTGAGATCTAAGAATTGAGGTTATGATACAAGGTCAGGTGGCGATTTGCTGTATAGGAAAGAAGTTTGGTTGAGTTGGGGAAGAAGATTTAAGGCCGGCGAAGCATGGCGACATGCACGCTATACCCGTTTGAGTCTATCAGATCAACGGGTCTGACGGAGTGGGTCCGATTGAACTGTGGTATTACTAGCATTTATCCAAATCCCTATCCCACATCATAATACAGCAAATTAACAATGCCTAACATACACCAATGCAGCCGGACACAAGACGCCATTTCCAGGAAAGAACAGAAGAAACTCCAAGTAAAGAGGGGACAAGTTTAGTTACGAGCTCAAAGTCTGACGGAGACCGCCCAGGTCAATCAACGCTCAGGCTGATCTCAAGCAACAAAGGCATTGGCCAAGGCACCCGAGAACAGTCAACGCTCAATGAATGAGCGGACACATTCCTCTGGGGTTAGTTTCTTTCCTGATACAGAAGCATGATTCTCAGCCCAGGGACATACTCGTTTAAGTCAGTCTTAAACCCGGCCTATTCATCGTGCGTCCCCGTTGCAAGGAAAGAAGGGATATCAAGAGAAAAGGGGAGGGGTACAGGAAAATACAAAAAGAAAAAGGAAAGGAAGGGGTGGAGTAAGAAAGAGACAACATCAGTCGTCTGATAGGTAACGAATCCTTCGGCAATATCCCATCTATCAATTGTGATTGCTGCCACCAGTGACATCCATCGTACTCTCAATTCCTTCCCATGGAAGGTCCTCGTCATCATCAATATCATAGTCTGTTTCATTTTTCTGTGACGACTTATCAGTAGTAGCAGTCACATCAGCGGCTCTTGCCGCTCCCACGTCGATGCCAATCGATTGGAGAGTCACCTCCATCTCCTGCTCGGTCATCTCCTGACCCTTACTCTTCTGGCCCTCAAGAACATCGTACAATGCATAAATCTGGTCAGCCTTCATGTCGATGTCCTTCAGCAGCTTCTCGATCTTTGCAGAAAGCGATTTCCTTTGGCGCTTGCTCAATGATGCGTCTAGTTTGTTGTACGCCCCCTGGTACGTCAGAAGTTGCATCTTCAGATGTGAAAGCTCGTCCTCCAACGCCTTGAGCACTGTAGCAAGGGCAACCGCTGGCGGCTGTGCGGGGCGCATCGTAGGTTCTTCGTTGTAAATTGATGGTTCTGGCATACGCTCCGACACCGGGATAGGCTTAGGGATCTTGACCGACTCTCGCGTGTGGTCACACGAGTCACCGGGAATCGAACGCTTGCACACCGTGCAGTTCTTGCCATTGTGTTGGGTGGCGCTGTCCAGTGCCCGTTGGGCAGACTGAGGCAGACGCGCCGGATTTTCAGCTGCTAGGTCAGCCCGGTGGAGTGTGATGTCAGGCAGGATGAATGCCGACGTCATATCTTCGGAAACTTGGCGCTTCCGGCGGGGGGTAGCAGAGTGGTCTGAGTGTCGCCTAGGACGTTCAATAGGCACTAACAAGTTACTGTCCCTTTCACTGGCTTTGGAAGTCGCAGTCACGTCGCCCATAGCCGAGGCCGGCCTCGTAGGAATATCCTTGGGTTCTTTTAGGGATGATTTCCGAGGCGCCGCCGACTTAGACACACTCCGACGGGTCGTGTTCTCTGTTTCGTTAGAAGTGTGATCCCTGGAGGTGCTTGATTGTCGTCGTTTGCGCGCCAATCTTTCTTCTTCTAAAGTCTTTCGCAGCTGGGCAATTTCACGTTCCTGTAGACATGATAAGCTTCGGTTAGATCAAATAATTCTACGATTACTTACGTCGATAAAGCTCAGCAAGGTCAGGTCCTCCCCGGACGATTTCTTGGTGTTCCCGGTTGCTTCAACGGTTGAATCAACGGGTTCGGTGACATCTACTTCTTCCACAACCACTCGCTTGACACGCTGCTTGCCTGTGTTCGACTTCTTGGTCTGGGTACGCTGTCCTGATCTGCTCGTGCTGGAAGATGGCTCCTTCGATCGCGGTAAGTCAATGGTAAAGAGAGCCTCGTCCGCTCGCTCCTTCTCGAGTCGCGAAATTTCGTTGTCAACCTGGGTGGAAATTCTCGCCTTGGAATCTTCCCGGCGCCCGGTCTTCGATCGTGCACTCTTACTAGTGAGCTCCTTGGTTGCCCGACTCACATTTCTACTATGTGTGTTGTCTTGGCTGGCTTCAGTGCTTGCTTCAGATGCGGACGTCTGTTCCGATTGTTGGGTCTCTTCGCGCTTTTTTGAGATGAATGGAGCAAGTTTCACCAGTTGGGATTTTAGCTCCGCATTTTCGTGCCGAAGGTCCTCGATCTCATTTTTAAGATCCTGGGATTCGAGATAGGCTACCCCTAATTGGGAAACCGCCATATCACGTTCCCGGTTCAATCTCTTCAATGCTGCCTCTTGGATCTCGACCTTGCGCTCTACAACATCCAGCTTGTTCTGCAGAGCCAGGTTGGTGGCGTCAAGCTCTAGAGCAATCCGTTAGCACCAGGAGAAGGTAAAAGGTAGTAAGTATACATACTTCGGTTCTCATTGGTCAGACGATCCTTCCGGTGGTCATCCTCATCGGTGTCGTATTTGGACCGGCTATGCTTATCCTTTGCACGAGGCTTGCCGGCTTTGAGGGTAGCGTTCTCACTTTTGACCTCTTCAATCTTCCTTTCAGCTTCCGCCTTGGCTCTCTCAAGCTCCGAGACCTTATCCTGGAGAAGCCTCAGGGATACAAATAGAGCCTTCTCATCTTCTGGGATCGGGACAGCATCAAGAGGGATATGATCACGAGTCAACGACACGTCGGTAGCATCATGAGGAGGAGACACGAAACGTGTTGTTCGTGCGCGGTTTTGACGCGTGAAAACTGGCGTGCCGTCTTCGTATACACCAGAAACCAATTCGGAGAGATTGGGAAGATCGGGGAGCAGAAATGACTGCTGCGTAGCAGTATCACCAGCCGTGTTCACGTACGCCAGCCGTGAGTTGGCGGGTTGCTTTCCTTTTCTGATTTCCCGAGCATATGCTTCCTGCGACGCTCTTTCCACAGCGTCGGCAATCTGGTGGCTGCCGAAGCGTGTCGTACGCGGGTTATTCGTGGCTGCCGGGGGTCTTTCGTCTCCGAGGAAAGAGCCGTCATAAGAGTCGCGTACCTTTGCATGCATGTCGGATAGCGTCCGTCGTTGGCTACTCGCCTTGAATTTAGAAGTATGCGGGTCGACATTTTCTTTTTGAGCGAGACTTGCCCGTCTCAGTTGAGCATCTTTGCGAAGATTCTCGCTAGCCGCTCTGCGCGACGTGTTGCGTGTGGCTGGCTTCTGGGGAGTAAAGGTAGGGTAGTCGAGTCTCACGGCGGGCGACGAAGATCGGACACTGTTCTCGATGCTCATGTACGAATTCCGCGAATCATCTAGGCGACGCGCAGGTTTTGCGGGGCCCCGGCCAACCTCTACAGAGAACTCATCGTCCTCAGGGAGGTCGTCTTCCTCCGATGAACCAGCCTGCGAGAACTCTGGGAAGTAGCGTTCTAGCATGGAGGAGTTAATGGCGTAGTCGGGTTCTTCGTCATGATCAGATTCGCGTCGGGACTTTCCAAGGCTGTCCTTCATATCTGGAAGCTTTGGGCTGTGGCCGACTTCTTTGGTGGACGCGAAAGCTTCGTGCTCTAGGTCAAAGTCCGAGCCGAATGACGCGAAGCTGTTCGCGGTATGCTCGCGCGACATATTGGCTGCGAGTGTGGTGTGTGTGTGTGTGACTAGATGCGGTATCAAAGCAGAAGATAGACGCAAATTAATTACAATTCTGTCTGAGACATCCAAAAAGACGCTCTAGACGTTGTTGAAATCAAAGCGTAGGAAAAGGGAAAGCTTAGATGGCGCGTCGGCCACCGCGACTTCCGAGCTTCAACGACAGGCAATAATCAACACAAGAGAAAATAGATGTTCAACGGGCGCGTTGTATGCGATGGCAAATTCAAGTCTTCCCGCAGTCAATTCAATGGCATCGCCGACTGCACTGAACGTGTAAATTGCATGGATGGGTCTAGCGGGTCGAAATTGAGGAGGTTGGGATGAGTTGTTAGTGGTTTGTTTACTTGGGTGGAGTTCAACTGCCGCCGTGCGACCGCCTTTCGTGCGGTTGGCATAAATAAAACTATGTTCCACGTCATTCATGTGCCGCATTCGACTCCGTGTAATAATCAGCCTTCAAAAAGTAATTTCCGGATATGTTGATTTTTCTTGTAGTATTCTTGATGATATGGTTGGTGTAGAGGTCTAGGCGGGTAGGCTGGTCACCACTTAGCGACATTTATGCATTGCTACCATCTGTATCAAATATTGCCTACATATGGGCAGGATGGGGTCATTCTCACGCAGTTCAACTGGCGCCGACATGTTTAAAGGCTTCATCGCGCAACTTCTCCAGCACTGCTGAAGGTGATGTCGCTTATTGACAAACGAGATGTGCTGTAAATATCAGGTGATTTGGGTTCGAATGGCGAACTATTGCTGTATGTAAGGATATATATATATGATCTAGGTCTAAAGCTAGTCAGTTTAGGTTCGTCCATCGGAATATTGCATGCATCCCTAGAGTGGCGTGGCTGTGGGATCACAATTGGAGGGCATGCTATAACTTGAAGATATAAATGCATTTTTATTCATTTTTTCATTTTTTCGTCTACAACAACGGTACAACTAATATACATTGGTCTAGTAGAATTCCCGGTGATATGTACAATTCTCACACCCTTACGCCCATATCTAAGGAATGGGAGCGTAGAAGCTGAACTTGCCCTCTGGGTCATACTTCTGCTTCAACGATCGCAGGCGGTTCTGACGCCACTGCTCGCTGCCGTACAACTGCTCTGGTGTCTCATCTCCGTAGGCGTAGTTGACGTACGCGCGCAGGTCCTTGCGACCACTTGCTTCGTGGAGAATGTCGCGAAGCTTGGTGCCCAAGGCACGCGCCTGGCGGTCACGGTCTGGGCCGCCAGGCAGGTAGTTGATGAGCGGGGCGACAAGGAGATTCTCGCTGCGGAAAGCAAATGCACTCGAGCGGCTGTCAATGTTGTGAACGCCCTGGGTAGAGTATCCCTCGAACTGGAACATTGAATTGTTGAAGACCGAGTTTCCGCGGATAGCCGGGGCGAAGACATCCCAGATCTTCTTTTGAGCCTGGACATTATACGATTCGAGGTAGATAGGGAAACGGGGGTTGGAGTAGCCGGCCTTCTGGCATGGGATGGAGGAGCTGGCAATGCCGGTCCAGGTAGCGAGGTCCTTGTAGGTGCCGCTGTCAGGCACCACGGATAGTGGTCCAATGTCATGGAAGGGCTTGGTGTACTTGGAGTCCACGGTCTTCACTCCTTCTTGGATAATGTAGAAGACGATGACAGGCTAAAGAGGGTCGGGTTAGAGGATGACTCAATGCATCGGTCGGTTGATCTACTCACGTTGTTAGGGTCCGCAGTCGCGTCGTTCATCCAGTAGGACCAATTGATGACACCCTCAGGCTGCGTGCCGTTCTTCAAGAGATAGTCATTGGCGGCCTGGTAGACAGCCTCGACCTTATCACCGCTGAAGGTAATAGTCTCGATAGCCCAATCGCGGTGCTCAAGATCAAAAATCTTAGTAGTAAGAGAGGTGACAATGCCGAAGTTATGGCCTGCTCCCTTCATCGCCCACCACAGATCTGACTTCTCGTCAACAGTGATCAGGGTTCCGTTGGCAAGAACAACATTCATGGAGATGAACTGGTCTGCAACAAGGCCGCGGTGTCCCTGAAGCCAGCCGTGTCCGCCTCCAAGCGCCGGTCCGAGAAGACTGACGCACTCGCAGGTTCCAGTCACTGTTTCGAAAAGTCAGCATCCTGGAAAAATTAAATTGAAATTGTTATGACAGAGGCTATAGACTTGCCTGCTTGCTTGTCCACTTTCCACAGCTCATCGGTGACAGTCTTGGAGATGGTCCCGCCGCCGAACTTGGCCGTTTTCCCATCCTCAGCGACTTCAACGCTGCTCAGTTGACTCAGGGAGATCTCAATCCCGTGGGTCATTTGGCCGAGGGAGGTGAGGGCTCCGTGGGCGCCATTGTATGCGAGGAAGGGCAGGTCTTTCTTGTTGGCGTATTTCACCTGAGCAATTTACAGAGTCAGCCATCAATCTATGGTTCCTTCCGGTCTCATTTAAGGGAAGGATTACCGTCTCGGCGACATCGCTCTCGGTGCCGGGAACCACAACGACTGTTACATTGGGTTCGGCCAGTGTAGACCAGCGTGCGGATGCGAGCTCGAACTCAGACGAGCCAGGGAAGTACACCTTGGCCGTGCTGGAAAGCTTGGCCCCAAGCTCCTGCAGATCGGCGTCACTCCGCGGGCACAGACCATTGGCCCAATCGCGCGCGACGGGCACGCTGCGACAGGCCGAGGTCATGGCCCATACGGCGACGGCCGTGAAGGCCTCCATCTTGAGTAAGTACATGGTGACGAGGACGGTTCTGGAATGCGAGAGATCAAGAAACTCTACTGCCTCACAACCGAGCAAACCCTGCAAGCGGGCTGCGGCGCTTATGTAGGAGCTGCAGGAACATTATCGATTAGTTCAGGGGGGTCGCGGGGCAGCAGCAACAGTTTGGTTTGAGTAATCTGGAATAATGGGTCTCGGAAATCGAGCCTGGAGTAGCCTAGTTTGCGCTGTTATTTTCTTCTGACCAAGCAATTGCATCGTGCGTTGGCGCATGCACTACTACTGGGTACTGGGTACTACTAGTACTACTAGTAGGAGTTAATGGACAGTGGGGCGCCCCTGCCATCGCCCCATTGCGGGCTCGACCTACTGGAATCCGGAAGCCTCGGGGCCATCAGTCGGAACCATCAAGCGATCCCGCCGTGTCCCACTCTTGTCATATCGCCTGCTGCTGCGCTGCTTGCGATCGGTTCATGTCTGCTAGGTAGGATTGCCCTTTCAATGTGGAAACAGGGAAGCGAGGAAATCAGGAAAAGTCGGCACAAATTTGCTCGGTCCGATTTTTCGCTATCGTTGCCATCGTCGGTCGACGCAGGCTGGACGGATCCTTCGGCCGGAACCAATGCAACGGTAATTGATTAATATGGAGTACTGTCCGGGTGGACACTGAAATCACTATAGTGGGATCGGGCGATTGGCTCATGCGACCACGGCCAACCCTAGCGCTCCTCTAGTATAGAAACCGTTTGTTTGCAATTTTCCTCGGCTACAATAGATTGGTGGCGTTATCGGGGGCTGAAGAATGGAAACAAGAGTGAGAACTTTCTTGTCGCTGGCGTCAGAGAAGCGCTAGTAGGCATCATTCTCGATTTATGTTCCCCACGCTCATCCGAACCTGCTGTTGACAAATGTCGACAAAGACCGCCTTGGGATAACGCTTGCTGCGCAAGATGCTCAGTCCTGCTGTGGTGGAGTTATGGACACTGTATTCCTTTGGAGTGGCAATAACGCTGCTTAGAACATATGCACGATACAGAGCCGTGGGGTGGAAGCAATTTGCGGCCGACGACTACTTGGTATGGGTTGGAATTGTGCGTATCCTCAAAATTGACTGTATCCTATCTTCAATCAATGCTAATTTACTGAAAGCTATTCTACACGGCGCAGACAGCGCTTGCATATAGCGTGAGCAGTGTGGCCCATGGCCTGGCGAACAGTGGAATGACAGACGGCCAGCGCGCGTCACTGTCTATTGACGATCCAGAATACTATCAAAGGTGCGTCGTACCTCAGTTGACAAGCATAAAGCGCCGTGGAAGCTAAAAAACAGCGATGATAGAGTGGTCGGTTCGAAAATCCAGGTTGCGGGCTGGGCTACTTATATGGCGTTGATTGCGTCCCTGAAGCTGTCAATGATGGCCTTCTACGTCCGGCTCACGGTAGGAACCCGAATATTGGTCACTGTATATAATGACCAGTCACTGACATACCGCAGAATGGCCTTGGTCACCGCTATCGCATTCCAGTTTGGGCTGGGTTTGCGCTTGTCATTGGAAGCTTCATGGCTAGTATCATCGTCATTCTTGCAGCCTGCCGGCCATTCCACAATTACTGGCAGATCTACCCAGACCCTGGAAGTATGTATCCCTCTCTTCTGATATCGGATGCCCCGCTAACCTGAACTCTCACCTTTAGACACCTGTCAGCCCGCTATCTCCAAGGCGGTTATCTGGGTCACCTTCATCGCCAACATCATCACCGACCCATACCTCATCTTCATACCAATCCCCATGTTGTGGAAGTCTAGCCTGAAGCTTATCAAGAAAATCGCGACAACCGTTGTGCTGGGCGCCGGTGTGTTTGTTCTCGTCTGCGCCACTCTCAAGAGCGTCTTCCTTATCACGGTACGTCTAAGTCATTTTCCCTTCACGTAGGGCCATCTCTAAACCACATACTAGGACCCACTGAACGGCGCCGAAATTGCCAATTCATGGGGCACACGCGAGACCTTTGTCGCGGTCGTCACCACCAACCTCCCGATGATCTTCCACCTCTTCAGATCCTGGCTCAACGTGCTCTTCGGCAGTGCCTTCCAATCGACCGAGAAGACCTCATACAAGTCACCGTGTATCGGCGGTAGCGAATTCACTGGCCGAAATTATCGAAGTCGACGCGGACCCCCTAGCGTGAACCCCATCACCAACATGACATTCAGTGAGAGCAAGGAACGGATAGTCGAGGATGTTAAGATGCAGAATATGCACATATACTCGGAGCCTGTGGCCGACAGCACCGTGTTCAAAGGCATCGTGGTCTCCAACCAGATCGAGGTCACCCATGAGACTAGAAGTAGCCATATCGGTCGATATTCAGAGAGTTAGTTGAGACAGATCTCATTCCAGTCACCCCCCAATATTAGTAACAGTAGAGTTGGAGACGTTGTATACCGCATAGTGGGTAGTAACAATCTCAAGCCCGCTCGTCAATGGCACACCAAGATTCCCGCTGTAGGCTGGGACGGTGAGTGTCATTGTCCAAGACGCTTCGGTATGTGTCCTGAAGGAACATTTGTACAAAACATGCCATTAATAATATTGGGGGCTACTCTGCGAAACCCGTAGAATGCATTTCGCACCAAGATCGGAGCTCTGTGTCTAACGATCTCAGATGAGCGCGAATGATCCAAGTTTCGAAGATTGTAGAAATACACCTCTAAAAGGACATTGATGACGATCCCCCACTGTTAATGAAACGCAGTTAAGAATAGACACAATTCTACTGTTCGGGGCACGCGCCATTGGCCGGGCAAGGCAAAATTTATTTCCAAGCGGTAGGTTTCTACTCCGTGAGCCAAACGCCCTGGACGTTGTGGGGACGAGGAACGTCCAGTTTACCGTCAATCAGCGTTGGTGTAATATGTTCAATAAATCCATACAAAGCACTCCTTATATACATGTAGAGGTTCGCATAAAGCCGTATACATGTCATCCGAACGCCATGCTCGCGAGGTGAAACCAAGCTTGTGATTAGGGAAGGAACAGAGTCAGAATGCGCTATTAATAACAATCAATTGGCCACACAGTGGGGAATCTAAACGTCGTAAGCTCGTAACAGTCTAAGCACGCCAGAGATGGTAGAGAAGATGTCAAGGAACAACAAGTATACGACATCAACTGAGTAGGGATGCAGACAAGGGAATTAAGGACTAAGAGTCGCGGTGAGTGCCTTGGTTTTCTGATGGGCTATGCTCTTCGCGGTGGGGGGTTGTAGGCGTAGTAGGCGTGTTGTTCACAGGGCTGGCGAGCTCGATTTGAATTGTAGGCAGAGGAGTGAGCTCCCGCAACTGCGGCGGTTGGTTACCTCGCTCTGCGGTTGGACTTTCATACGGAGGCGCGTCTCCCCAGTCCAGCTGTTCATAGTCCGGAGGGGGGATATGAAGAGCCCCTAAATCGCCTTCGCCAGAACTCGGAATCATCGAGTGGGTGGAAGCAGCGTGCGATTGGACTGGGGTCAAGCTATCTTGTTCAGATGCCGCAGTGTCTGCGGAATGAGCGGATGAGTACGACTCGCCGCGTGAATGAACATTTGTCAGACTAGATGTGGATGAACGATTGGCCGTTTCCGTGCTTATCGTATCGGTGTTGGATAGAAGAGGGCGAGAATCCGTATCAGGCCCATCAGGCGAGGTGCTGCGCATACGCGTTCCATCGTGTCGCACATAGCCCAATGCTGCATAGCTGACACTGGAAATGCGCCTCTCGCGACCGCGACTCCGAGCCTCTGCTAGAGTCAATGCAGAGGAAAAATTGGTGTTGCTCCCGTTGGCAGAAGAACGGCTCTGGGCTCGAGCACGACTCTCTTGGCGAAGCTGCTCGAGACGGATATAATCCCCCCGAGCACGAGCCTCACGACGCTCCTCTCGCCTGACCTCTCGCTCTGCTATCTCCTGTCTTCGCTGCTGGCGGATTTGGTAAAGGGACTCCATCAGATCCTCCCTGCGGGACTCCTCTTCCTCGGCAGTCTCGGGGAATTCAACGACGACATCCATGCCGCCCCGCTCTCCTTCTCGGGCAATGACCTGTTCTGAGGGTTTCGGACTCGACGAATAGGCAGGAAGGGTGATGACGGAACGGACTGAGGTCTCACGGCGAACTGCACTATTGGTATTCATTTCTGATCCTCCTTCCACAGGCCTGGTGTTCGGGCCGGTTCCCTCTCGATTTGATGACGCCCCATCATTTGGAACTTGACCATATGACGCTCCAGCTTGCCAGCGATTCCATCGGTCTTTCAAAGACTTCCCCGGGATGTATTTTGGACGACAGTTCATGCGGCGGAGGGTGCGCAGGGTGAAATACGTCATTAGAATGACGGCTAATGCGAAGACGATGGACGCCGCGCACTGTCACAATAACTCGTCAGCGAGGTCGGGGAAAAAAGATGAGAGACTGATCACTGAATCCTCTGGCGATAGACTTACTATGATAAAGATATTATTCCTGCGAGACGTCTCGGACCGAGCTTCATGATTGTTGTCCGCGCCCGGCGGGCCACTCTGACGGGCGACAAGCCGTCCATATTGAGATGGGATATACATTCTCCGCAATCCCCAGGAGGAGGGAGCAAAATAGACTATCCAGTGAATTCTCAGCTATTCAACATGCGGAATGTGACGACAAGGAATTCATGGTCAGGATTCTGGAAAGGTAAGATGGAAAGAATGTTCTCCGTGGGTTAGGCAAACCAGCGGAATGGGCGGATGGCTGGGCAGGCTGAGCCAGTCTCGGCGATGATATGAGAGATGGCAGGCGCCAAAGTAACGCTAGCGTGCAATCACATTCGTTACACCAGATCAATGGTGGCTTATATACAGGGAGGAAAAAAGAATGAGATCATTCATCACGAAGAGGATAGTTCAGCAGAAAAGAAGCAAGGAGTGGAGTCTCCCAGTCTTCTCATTATCATTACTCCGTCCTGGAGCTTCTCATATTTGGTAGGCTGGGACGAGGCGGCGAGTGGATCGGGTATTCATTTTGTATGGTTCTGTAACATATTTTTAGATTTTAATTTAGTTACGGGTTTTTAGAAAGCTTATCTAATACTTTTGGGCCCGGTTGCAACATCAAAGATGATCAGTCATCCTACATTGTGTAGCATAGCCTCCTCATCCGTCGCATGAAGCCTTATGAAAATCCGGGGGATTCAAAGGTATAGAGAACGTTGTACTGGTATCCTACCCTTCTCTACAACCTCGTCAAAACGGCCCGTGCGCGGCTTACCGGCTACTATATCCGCTACGTAGTCCAAGAGTTATACTATACTTAGTCTCGCGTAGTGAAGCCATTGAGCCCCTTAATTCCTTATAACCCCACTCATATATGCTACAGGAACGCATACAATCCGGTCGCTATATAAGTTGAACGTAGGATGCTCTTGGTCAACGGTTGGGGTTGTAAGTTGGCTCCTGTAGCTTGCAAGGATAGGCATGAGCCATGCAGGTGAAACTCCAAGCTATGCTATACATTGCTGATTGAAAAAGACGATGGTATGCGTACGTAGCTAAGGAATAATGTTGTCGCAAGAAACAAGGAAAGACTACTAGATATTACTCCGTAAACACGCTAATCTCGCGGTCACCACGGGCCGCGTGTTGTCAGTTACGATTTCACTGCTCTGCATTTTTAACAAAAGTCAGGTAACTAGCTAACCAGGAAGAAAGACGGATTCATGTCTGCAAGTTACAATTGTAATCCAGACAATTATGTTTGATTTCGAGCGATAAATCAAAATTCTCGGCTGACCCAGGTTGTTTAACGTATTATATTTTAAATTAGATGTTTCCAACTCAGGGGAAGAGCGGTCCATGATATCACGTGACCACAGGGGCTTAGAATTTATTAGCTGAAGCGCTGTATCTAGAAACCTGAATATATGTCTATTGTCGGCTATTCCGTCATCTGGCCTTTGCTAGGGTTTCTCGGTGTAGTATATGACCTGACCACGAAGTATAGCATTAACTATATAAGATAGATAAGTGTTTTGAGAGTAGCCATGAACAAGATCATAAAGACCGATAGCTATTATAGTCGACGTAACTCGAATAACCTGTAGGTTGTTCAGCAGCTCAACTGCCGTTGGGCTTACGACAGTATTTTTACTCATGGGTGCTTATAACTCTATAAATGTGACAGCTCCATGGTTTTCTATATAGATTACAGCACTTAAGCCCTTCAAACGGTCCTACTAATCGCATAATAATCTCCTGTGATATTCAAGCCTTTCCCTGCACCATTTTATTTCTCTTATCTTATAAGCATGCCATCCAACCAGTTAAACGCTA
Organism: Aspergillus bombycis; assembly: GCF_001792695.1. NCBI lineage: Eukaryota > Fungi > Ascomycota > Eurotiomycetes > Eurotiales > Aspergillaceae > Aspergillus > Aspergillus bombycis. Next base: position 135,954 of record NW_019170071.1, read on the forward strand.
CCATCTATGTGTTCCAGCAGGAATTGGTATCAGTATAATAGTTGTATTCAAGCCGATGTTAGATAACTTAATACCACCATGGATTGGCATACGAATTAGGATTAAGATAGTATAAACTCATATCCACGCAATCGTGTAGACATCAGGCGTAAGGGAAGCCATCGTTGCCATAATACAAGCCGAACAAAAATATATCCTAATTGTTGAACGTTCACATCTGCGGATATAGAGGGAATGTGACTAGGTCCAGGAAGGAAATTGTCAGGAAGAGGAGTAATCAGCTATAGCCTTTCCCACTACTATAGCGCCGCTGCCCCCTTATCTATTCACACTGTGGAGTATAATCGACATAACCCCCCAGGAGGATCGTTGGTGGGTTCATGATATCTCCATATAGCAGAAGGATACACCTGTTTGCGGGTTAACAAGTTATTAGATAGATTCTCACTATTCAAGACAGTCAACTGTACCCGAGGTTATCAGAATATGTTATAAAGGTGGTGTGTGAAGGTCAAAGAGTATAAAGATTTGCACCGTTTTTCCAATTAGCTGTACTAATGAATAAATTCAAAACCTATCACGAAGTAAAAGCAAAGATGGACTTCTCCCATAGGATCAGAGTGTCCACTTGCTCATGTCTGGGTGAGGATTCTTGTCCTTATACCAGCCATATTTATCTTGAGGCTTCGCCATGTCCCAAGCAATCCATTGGGTATCCCGCCACACGATATCCGCCCCTGCAGGCTCACTCATTCTAAAGCTGGTGATATAACTGTTAATAAATTAGATAGCGTTTTTCATTAATCTTGCCCAAAGAATACCTCATTATCGTTGTCAACAGGAATTATTACGTACGCCTTGTTCGCCGCTCCGTCCCAGAAGACGTGCTCTATATCTTGGAGCGCCGGTAAAATTCCCGAGCTAAGGCAATCGCTGGACGATAGAAGAAGAGTCAAAATTTGTATCTTGATAGAAGAAGATAGAAACTTACAGCCAGGCAAGTTTAAAGGCTTGGCGTATCTGCTCACGCCCCGAGGCGTCCAAGCCCCAGAAGATAGCCTCGCTCAGTTGCACCCCAGGTAGGTAGTTCATAAGAATGAAGAGAATATATCCACCAGGCACTGGGTCTGTTTCCTTCTGAAGGTCGTTCTTCATGATCATAATACTCGGGGTGGACTGACAGCCGTTAATTGTCAGGGTTCTCAGTGCGTCTACTTGACTAGTAATGAAAAAGTCGCGCCCGTAAGAGGCTGAGGCTTGACTAGCCCTGAATTCAGCCGGCGCGTACTCAGTTCCTTCAAAGGGAACCCTGAGAATGCATGAGCTGTGTAAAGCTTCATTAGGCCTGGGTAGTGGAATATACTGCATGAATATTTTCATCACGCCGCGCCGAGTGCCGTCCAGCAAGTCGTGGCATAAGAAAGTGCCATATGCACCACCGATGACTCGATGCTTGTAAAAGTCATCACCACTAGCCTGGCTGTTCTTCTCGCTGATCACTTTCGTCAAGGTCCATGTTGAAGCCCCTTCACGTGCAAAGTCAACCTCTCTGCCTGGCCATTCATCAAAAAAAGTTCTTTCAGTCATTTCGTTGACTGTCCACAATTAGATGCCATGACAATGTCACGAGATGAAGAAAAGTAGTTTTAGTTGAGGCTAACAGCGTGAAGGGTCAAATGAAGGGATGGTCGACTGGAGGGGGTAGAGGGTAGTCTACGTAGAGCTGATATAACACAATATGCACCAACAGTTGGGTATGGGTTCCTAATGCATTTTGGGACGTGGCGAACTATGGGTCGAGTGTCATTTCAAGGAATCCAAACCTTCTTCACACCTAGAAAAACTCATAAATTCCACGGTTCATATAATCCGAGGCGACTGTTTTGTGACTTTTGTCCCGTTTGAACCGCTTGAACTGCATGAATTATATGAATTACGTGAATTGTATAAGTTGTGTGAATTGCGTAAATTAATTGATCCATAAGTTTCAAGGGGGCTATAGGGTCATGTATTCTTAACTTATTTAAATACTATGCTCCGCATGTCTTGAGCAGCAGTCCTTGATCTGCTGGCCTCCCGGTACCTAGTAACGATGGCACCGCAAGCAATTGCCCTCATAAAACTGCCCCTACCCGACCTTGTTAGAGGGCTTGGAATTCTAAGTCCAGTGCTTTACACAACAAGTACTTTGTTGGATCCATGGAGGAGTGGCCAATGTCGAGGAAGAGGTTCGAGCTGCAATCCCGGTATGAACTAACCGGTGATACGTCAGTTATCTCGTAGACAAGCAGAGTCGCGGTCACGGAGGCGAATATCAATGTTGAATATGTTGTGGTGAGTAATTAGTCAGGAGTACAGGGGCGCGTCTGTTGGACAAGTGATGGGGGCGATAGTATGCAAGTCGATAAATATGGACACCCGCTTTGCAGACTATAAAGCGGCCGAGGCCCATGAATTGGCAGAAAGGTCCCAGATATGTTCTGCATGACCACTGCTGGCCATTTAAGGATTGTTGGAGAGGTCAAAACGCCATGGGTTGAAGTCCATCAACTTGCTAGGTCTCTTGCTCTTGGTCTGGCAAAGGTTCGACATCTTTTCGGTACTGCACTCCTGCACTACATAATATGCATTCTAACTAGATTACAAAGCCAAATTGCAGAATACAGGATGCTGGCCAACATGCGCTACGGGTTCTTAGCCATGTATGAGGAGATGATTTTCTTCCGCCAGATTTTATCGAATGGCAGCTGGGTTTTGCAGTACAGCACGCCCGTTAAAAGCAGCACTGCGGCACAAGAAGACCTTGACGGTGACTATGAAGATCGAGTTTCCGTACGGGAGTGCTTCCTGCACCTGATACAACTAGCCGATACAACCCACATTGCGGGAAACCCCCTTCCCTATGGTACAGTGGGTGAAAGAAACTCTATACGGCTGTGGTCTGGTAGTTGTTGATATCTCGGAAAGCTCTGTGTGTCTGTTGCTCTGCTTCATATGGCGACTTCGACCAAGCCCCTCGGGATTATTAGGCTGTATAGCCGAACAACCGGAGGTGTCCTGGAAGGGTCTGACCATGCAAGTGTCAACCTACATATCAATAGAAAGAGGAGGAAGAGTGCTAAAATCAGACTCTGCACTTCCACGTGGTGGCACCTGGGCAATGCAACTGCAAGTTGTAGCCAGAGCAGAGACGTGCCGGATATAAATCAGCACCCGCAATGTCAATCCCGATTCCTTACACATACATAGAAGATCTTTGGCCTCGATTGGAATGTTGATATCCACCGTTTCCTATCAACTTGGGCACCGGTAGGGAATATACACTTGTAGTGCAGATACACCCTCTACCCTCCACATCTAGTTAGGGCAGGTGCAGGTGACCTCATTGCCTTCCTCCTTTGTCAGGTGGTTCAGGTTTGCTGTCTTCTTCTTCCTCTCACTCTCCTCCTCCTCTTCCTCTCCTCAATAACAACGCATTCTGTCGATGGCCCATCTGAACGGCCTTCACTCCTCCTGCTTCTCAAAAACGCGATTCTCACTGACCTACCTGAGCAGACTTCTCTTCCTCGACAATAACAACACAGTACATCCATAGTGGTCCACCTGAACAGCCTCTTTCATCCTCCTCCTCAACAACGACAATACGATTCAAACTGGGCCATCTGAGTAGCCTCCAGTCCTCCTTCTCCTTCCACTTCTCAACAACGCGATTCCACTGGCCTCCCTGGGTAGCCTCTTCTTCCTCAACAAAAACAACGCAGTCTATCCATACTGACCCACCGGAACAGCCTCCTCCTATTCTTACACCTGCACCTATTGTTACACTTCATCCTATATTTACACTTATTCCTATTCTTACATCTGCTCCTATACTTACCTGCTAGTCTTATCCTATTCTTATCCTCTTATCCTACACCTGTTTTTCTTCTTCTTCTTCTTCTTCTTCTTTGTCTGTCTATCTTGATTCTGCTTCTGTTGTCATTCTTCTCCAGTCTGTATTCTTTTCTCATCCTGTTCTTCTTCTTTATCCTCTGCCTATCCTTATTCTCCTGGTTATTCTTATTCGGCCTTTCTATTCTTACTCTCTGCTATTCTTACCATCCAGCTATTCTTACTATCCGCCTATTCTTATCCTCTGTCTATTATTATCCTTTGCTATTCTTACTATTTTTCTAGTTTTCTGGCTATTCTTACCCTGTGTCTATTCTTATCCTTTTTCTGCCTTTCTCTCGTCTTATGCCTGTGCCTATTCTTACTCCTATTCTTACTCCTATTCTTTCTATCTTTATCCTTCTGTGTTCATTCTTATCCTCCTTCTATTCTTATTTTGCTGCTGTCCGCATCTACCTTCTGGTGTACCTTTCCTTTTCTCCTACTGTTTCCTTCTAGTCTCTCTGTCTGCCAATCTCTTGTTTATTCTTACTACTGTCCCTTTTATACTTTCCCCATTCCGAACACCCTACCTAGCTTAGACGGCTCCTCGCACAACTACATCATCAGCACTAGCACCTGCCCCCCTAGTCGTGCAGGGTTTGTGTACGGCACCTGAGCAAGACTTGCACCTCTACGTGGTGTTCAGGACTAGTAGCCAGACGATGGTGAAACTAAGCAAGTCAGTTTCCTTTAGCCTCTCTGTCTACCCATATCATGTTTGTTCTTACTGCTGTTACCTTTGTACTGGACATAGTTAGACAGCTCCCTGCACACCTACATGCTTAAGCTTGTATATATTGTGTGGCATTGGAAACATCCAGGTCTAGGGTATGTACAGAGTCAATAGAATATATTCGATTAGAATAGCCAATTCGGTTTGTTCCTTTTATTTTAACACCCAGAAAATATATCATGATATAGGCTCAGCGGTATATACACGCAGTAATATACGTAGCTATACAGCCGTATTCATTCAGACACTCATTACCTACCGGTCTGTCTGAATCCCTGGAGCCTTGCATTATGTTGGTCAAGCAATAAGTATATTGTAATTGTACGCAAATATCACACCGAAGCCATTGAATACAGGACTCATCTTGAGATATGTGTGAATTCTTTGTGTTGTGTAAGGCAGCATCATTGTGACTCCATCATGACCTGGACATTGCTTCTGAGTTCTGGCTCATTCTCTATTCTCACAACCTACTGATCTTATTTTCCATCTACCCGATAATATCTAAATGGAGAACGTACCTCCACTCAGCAGTAAAGAACGCGAAAGGTCATGCTCCCCTCGTCGGAAGCCACTGGCCGGGCTCTTCGATAATCTGACGATTTCGCCCTCCACGAGCCGGACCTCCACAAGTATGACCAGCGCCATCAGCAATGCTTTTCAATCTCGGGGCTGGCCCCCCTCTATCTCAAAGGCTTCACACATGGATAATACACGCCTCTTCTACACGATCGCCATGGATTCGACCGCGCGGGCGTACATCCCGCTTGACCAAGACTCGCCCATGGACATGTTCAAAAAGGCGACCGATTTTTATAACGTTATTCAGGGGAAATTGAAGGAAAGAGGAAGCGACGGTGTCTCAATTCTCAGCGAGATCCTGACACGACACCTGGGGACCGTCATCTTTGGCAGCAACTACATTGAGCGCGCCGGTCTCAATCTAGAGGAGACGATCAAAATCTGCGAGAGAATCTTCCGTGGAGAATACGTGGACCCTGAGCATATTCCAGAGAGGTGAGAGATTGAGTATATTAAACCTTGCAATTATGACAATTGCTGATCAAACAATGTCCTTCCTTAGAGAGATTGACTACGAAAAGAAGCTTATCGGGACCATCCATTCCAAGACACGGGCCTCGCACATTATTCGAAGCCGGCGTGAGGTGGTTCAACACGCGCTGGCGTTAAACTTTCTCTCAACAGAAATGGTCGTGAAGGACAAGCCGTTGTCCGAGGATCTCGTCCTACGTACACATCACATCCTAACCGAATCAATCAACACAGCTGGAGGACTCCCGTGGGAGGAGTACTCGGGACGATATCGGAAGATCCATGTTCATGCTGGAAATACCAATTTTGTCTCGCCTAAATATATACCAGCAAAGATGCGAGAGCTGGTTTCCGAGTTCGAAAGAGATGCCCAGAAGATTGAAGCCAGCCATACCCTTGATCCCTTCACTCTCGCTGCTAAGTACTGCAATGACTTTGTGATGATTCATCCTTTTGCAGACGGTAATGGACGAATGTGTCGACTCATCATGAATGCAATTTTACTCAAATATGCTGGTATAGTTATTTGTCTCGGCGAGCATGACGAGAGCCGCCAGCAGTATATTAACATTCAAAGAAGAGCCGGAGAACGCATGGAAGGTTCGGGGGAACTTGCAGCATTGATTCTAAAGAAGTCAATTGCCAGATATCGGACCCTAAAACAGAAAATCAGTGGAAAGAAGCAGGTCTCTTGACATTTTCAAGTCTCTGCTTTTCTTGAATTTTGCTTTCTTTGAGCCAACGCATGCAGTCTATTTTCTTGTGATTAGGAACAACGACGCTTGCCCCATGTACTGCAGTGATGAAAATGACAAAGCTGCCGCATATCTCTTCATTAATATAAATTCACAACGTGCGCAAAACGTATCGAGTGCAAAGACGAACCATCAAAAGAGATTTCTCAACGTTATGTTTGCTTCTCTCAGACCTCATTATATGATAGTGCTTAAAAAGAGCTCGATTTGTGTCGACTGGCAGGTAATTGTTCACTATCTCGTGGAACAAGTCGTGTGAACAGACTTGCGAGAGTTACAGCGTCTCACTCGAGTATGTACACCATCTGCCTCAACAACAAGCTGCTCTTTGAGACCTTCTCCTGGCGGTGGTGGTGTAGCCCCTTCACAGAAACTTTACATGCATATGGCCTTTTCTGAAGTTGAATCCTCTTTTGACAAGGATATCTTTCATGAAGTCCTCGGAGTACTTTTATTGATCAATGCATACAGTAGTGTATGCGAATCTATTTATCGGTTATTCAAGTTGTTCAACAGGTAGATCCTTTACTTCATGATATGCTTGCATAAGCCTCTTTCACTTAACATTAGGGTACAGGCTGACAATATAAAAGGCTACATGGTAGATGACAACCGGACCTGCAAGCGGCTTATTTTAAATTCTATCTTATCCCATAGTCTGAGCTGACCGAGAACTCGAATCCCATTAGACATAACGCTAGTTGATGCCCTTTTACAGTACGAGGTCAGCAACCTTTGTATGATAGGTATATTTAGATCTAGAGAGATGGATAGCAACTTCAACTGCCTAGTTTGACCGAGTCCACCTTCCAGGTAGGTGCGTGCCAGGGCGGTTGACTGTAGCCTGGGCAGAGCATCACTTTACACAGTCATGGGTGCTGGGAGCGCGTACATACCAGACTGGTATTTGGAGGTCATCCTGTCTACTGACACTTCGCCAGCGCTATCACTGTTCGGGCAGCATTCGACTAAAGCCCAAGGCTTGAATACGATCAGCCGTAAATATTATCCTAGTTAGCTTTTGGAGTAGTCTATTTCCAAGCTCTATATAGTGACAGTCTTATTCAATATCGATCTTTTATTTCAATTGCACTACTCACTATTTATATGTTACTTTTTACCAATCAATAAAAGGTATGCGAAGCCCAAGTACTTACCCTATTGAAAGGACATGTAATCTCATTGATACTTCCACACTTTCTTAAAACCATTACCTGGAGAAGGAATCTCAGAAACTACAAGTACCCCTTTACATCGACATGCACTGTTTGACTCACCCTTGATCTAGTGCAGCCAATTTGAAAGTCATCACATTACAGTACAAGCTCACACTCTCAGTCTGTTCCCATGCCTGCCGCATTCACCGGCCATATAGAATACAAAGCTAGCTTTTCACGATGAACTGGAACAGTCACCGATTGCAGGGAACCATTCAAAGCGGTAGATTAATTAAGTACTAAATAAGTGACTTGACAAGCCAGTGCAGAGGTAGACATCCATTCATGTCTTGTCTTCGGTATATCTCTCCCTCGTAGCTATATAAACTACCATAATCCCTCTTCATCTCCCATATTGGTCCTCATATAAGCTTAATCATGATTCATAGTGTCTATCCCTCCATGTATATTCTCTTGTCTCGTATCAAAGAGTGAGACATCAGCAAATTACATAGCTACTACTACCAGCATCGAAATAATGCCCGTAAATATCGGCAGCCCACGAGTCTGTCTGATGCTTACGGTAAACCTTTACCATTTCATGATATATGTCTACCACACGATATGAAGTACATCCCTCTAAACAAACGGTATCTTCGAATATGGCTAAGGTGAGTAACAACTCCCGTTGATTTTGAGCATTTGGCTGGCTGGGTTGGTCTCCAGGCTCCGAGATGCCTGCCTCCCTGGACAAGAAACTATCACTATTCCATTACAAGCTCTCTTGACAGGATAGCGGTTATGTCTTGAAGATCATTCGTACTTCCTCAAGGTGTTTCATTAATTAGTGGTCAAAAGCTGATATTGGAGAGATTTTATAGTGCCGTTATTGCTCACGTACTAGAACATCGGGAAATACAATGCCAACAAAAGGCAGCAGATTTGCTATCGTAAGTTTCTCACTATGCACATATACATGATACTAATTCTTTTAGGGACAAGCCGCCATCCCATGTCCTCTTCTCCCGGCGCCGGTGGTGGTCATACTGCCGCCTCTGCTGCCCCCAAACCAAATCCCCACGGGTGAGACAAAAACAATTGTATTTCGAGGACATTATTCAGTATAGAATGAGGTCCCTCAATTACACCGTGAATTTCATACACAATCATTGGGAATCACATCGCTATATATTCACGAGCGACTTGGTCGACGACAATCTACGCGACTTGGACTTCTGGATATCGCTCGACAATGATAATAATATACGATAAAACTACGTTACCGACGCAGAGAAGTTCCTATTATTATAGTATACTTATACAAAATATAGCCTGAAATATATACAAGAATATATTGATTTGGATAAAGATATATCGGAGACATTGCATAGCAAATAACTAGAAATCTTTAAGCAAGTAGAAGATATACTGAGAATTTCTATCAATAATATAAAGTTATACGATGCTGTACAGCTATTGAGAAGACCGTCAAGAATATTAACAACTGAAGGGAGTTACGTATATCTATAATAATATCGAGTCAGATATCGAATTAGACATGATTATTAGTTTTTTGTTTGCTGATAACCATAATATATATATTCCCAGAGAATCTTACTAACAAAGATAAGACAGTAGATTCAGTATCGGTATATCTATTAGTTGCAGTATAATTATAATTTTAAATCATACTGAGAGAGAATAGAAGCCTATAATCTCGACTACGAGGCTAGAGATATTGATTGGATAAAGTCAGGATGTAAATAACTGCCAGAGATCTATATTATAGAAGGATTAAATCTGTTGAAGATACTATAAGTTAGTATAGTGTCGAAGACCGACATCAAATGGAAGCATCTTCATCTTCAACGATATTCGCACCAGATTGGAGTAAAGAATTTTCTTTCTGTTTTTCTGTTGTCTTTTATTATTATTGTCTTTGCTTTTTTCCTTTTTTTCATCTTTTCTTTTCTTTTTTTATGTCTTAGTTTTAGTTTTAGTTTTGTTAAGTTCTCACTCAGATTGAAGATGGTTTACTCCGTGCAAAACACAAGATCCATATGCGGAGTCGTAACCTTATCAACATACGGTAGTGATCTCAGTTCGTTCGTGAAAAGTCGTCTGTCATACTGGACAATGCTCCTTCCATGCAGTGGGATCGCGAAAGATTCCCAAACGAGCGTTTGTCTACCGAGACTTGTGCGTTGGTTCTTCTCGGGGTGGTTTGCGAGGCCCGCATGGGCGGTTGACAACTGGTTTGTTCCGAAGGTGAAGCCGGCCACACATGATTATCAGGCGGCAGTACTGCTCCAGGAGGGCGGATATGAATTGGAAGATGAGAATTGTTGTGCGACCTGTTCTGCCGATGGGGGTTTCCAGACTTCTGTGGTATGTACATTTTAGGACTTTCAACCCTGAACACCATTACATATTTATTATGTACAAGGAGAGCAAAGGTGTGTTACTAAAGCTACGTATCCATGGTTCTCGGTTTATATAGCGACCCCATGATGAAGTAATGTCAATTCAAATAATTTCGCCAACTTGAGATCTCGAGGTAAAAATGACATAACAACGGAAGTCAATTGCCTGACCGCAGCGTTATAATCAGCATCGTAGCTGCCCGATTTTCTTCATCACATCCCACGCTTCAAAAATGGGGAATTCACAGAGCCAGTCCGGAAGGTATTTGAATTATTGTGACTATGTTGCAGACATCCTGTGCTGTATAGCATGTGGGATCCAGATCACCGGGTGCGCAAAAAAGGATATAGTAAATGAGCGAGAAGACTGGAAGCGATCAGCCAGATGGCGTAGACATCTTTTCGCGTCAGCTGCAGAGCTGGAGCATATGTATTTCAGAAAAACGCCTAAACTGTGGTCCTACTACTACCGTGCAAGTCAGTCTACGTCTCCCTTCTCCGTTGACAGAAACTCACTGCAATAGTTCTCGTCGACTCCGAAGGTGATCGTTTGTCAGGAATATGCCCGAAGATCAATCATTCTAGAAAGCATGTTAATCGTGTACCCACTGATCCTCACAGAGCCCGCATTATCGGGCCGGCCAGGAAGGGGGGTCGAAACGTTGACTTCCGCATGGCTAAGATTGTTTGGGGCACTGAGCCGGACATACCGAAAGAGCGCATCGGGTATCCTATCCATGCACACTGCTGGGTGCTTCTTGACCGCGTGATTGGGCATGAAATCGTCCAGGAGCATCTGCGAGAATTCGCCCGAGCTGCGGACGCATATTGGTGGCGTAATATGGGAAGCTGGGGGGCCAGATTGTGGCATCATGAGGACGAAATGTCCTGCTATGGGACAAAGTCAGTGGTAGATTGGCATAAGCCGGTCATTTATCACGTTACGGGAAGCCCGTTGAGAATTCCGGGGATACAGAAATTGATTGTTCAGGCGACGCGAGAATGTCCGGGTGTAGATCTGCGAGGGCATTCGGCGATCGTTGACCTGCCGTTGGATATTGCGATTCTCATCGTCGATCTCATTTATGGGAGTCGCCCGCGTTCTGTGGAAAGACTGAATGATACGCGCAATTTTCTGGAAGTGTTTCAGTGGAAATTGCCCGATACATACTGGAAAACGCGGTGCGACTGTTGGTTGGTGTTTGAGATGGACGACCTCATCAGGGAGAAACGTGCTGTCAATTGGTCGAGGTTTTGTCTTGGACTGGAGGAGCTTCTATTGGAGAGGGGTTGGTACTGCAACAGTGGCTTGAGAACTCGTCATCGAGCTTTGACATCGCTCGCAGGTATCAAGAAGCACTTTTTGAACATGATTGAGTAACCAACGTGAACGTTGGTTCTATTGATTGCTTGAGATTCCTCCTAGCGATTTAACGTTATATGCACTATGTCCTATGTTGATCGTGTATCAATGCTTGCAGATGAGGCCGTTTTGCCAGCGTTTTGTATGGTCCGCTCTCAATAACACGCCCATGCTCCAAAACAACCACATTATCTGCGATTTCCATCATACCCTTTGCGTGGGTGATGATGATCACCGTCAGTCCTACCTGCGACGTCACTAACCTCTGCACAGTATGTCGGATGATTTCAGTGCTGGCTGGATCAAGGGCTGATGTAGCTTCATCTAAAATTAAAATCTGAGGCCGACGGACAAGTGCCCGCGCAATCACCACTCGCTGCGCTTGCCCGCCGGATAATCCAACTCCGCCATCTCCAATAATGGTAAAGTAGCCTTGTGGAAGGGATGATACGAACTCATCAATACCCGCTGCCTTTGCTGAATCGCGGACGTTGCGCGGATCCCGAAGAGGTCCTTCCAGCCCATAGCTAATATTAGCTTCGATAGTGCCCGGGAATATCGTAGGTTGCTGTGAGACAATCGCCACAACGGAGCGAAGAGTTGGCGCGTATAATCTACGTATATCAACGCCGCCAAGTGAAATGGCTGGCGCACTGTCTGAAGCGGGCGTTTCATACAGAGCTAGTAGCAGCGAGGCTACGGTCGACTTTCCTGACCCAGAGCGTCCCACGACTGCTGTACATGAGTTCTCGGGAATGGTAAAGGAAACGTCTTTCAAGACTGGTGCATTCGGACGAGACGGATACTGGAAGCTCAACCTGGTGATCTTTATCGGTGTTGGTGTTGCGACACGCAAACATCCCAGGTGCTCGTGCGAAGCCCCCGCGGCAAGATTCGCAAGCTGCAAGAGCCCGGACCCTCTCTCTCGCGATGCACTGATTTGCGGGACTGGAAAGTCAGCGAAGCCTACCATGTAGATGAGAATACTCACTCCAAGAAAGTACTACACTTGCGTATCCAATGCTGAATAACAGCATCGAGAGGACTGTCATGATATCCTCTACGGTGTATTCTAGAACCGACACCAGAAGTCCTCCGTAGTAGATGATCAGTGCTATGACTGTTAGAAAGAATTGAATGCTTGTTGTTTGGCCACGTACCGCTCACGAAGACGATAGTGGACTCGACCAGCCCAAAGAGAAACCCCGTGTAACCCGCCTTCCGTAGCCCCGTTGTGAGGCATTTGAACAAGGCTTTCGTATGTTTGCTCTGGAAGAACGGTTCTAGTGTCAGGGTACGTACTGTGCGTATCTCCGAGAACGTCTCAACGAATACCTCCGACGCTGCACCCCTGGCCTCGTTACAGCGTCTATCCCACAGTCCGCTGGTCCGTTCAAACCCTCTTGTGATTGCGTATATCACAGGCCCAATGGAAAGTGCAACCAGAGTCAGCTTCCAGCAAACAGCCAAGCTCCATACGGTCGCTATCACGGCGATTGAAGCTGCAACCAAAGCGTAACCACCGAAGCGGCTAAGTATCTCTCTCATTTCTTCGCCATCTCGGGCAAGGCAAGCGGTCAGCTGTGATGGACTGTTTCCCTCCTCTTCGAACCATCGCTTCGGCTGATCGAGAACTCGGTGGAAGGCTCTTTTTCGGAGGCTGTCCACCCAAGCTTGGCTACAAAGATTGAGGAGATAATGCATGAAGAAGGACACTATTCCGTCAGATATCGAGACCCCCAAAACAGCCAGGGCCCATTTCAGAGCACTCGTCTTGTTAAAAAACGTTACTTGCAGTTTCGATAAGAAGTAGGCGAATATTGGGGTGGTGCTCGAGTGGCAAAGGGTAAACAGAACCCCAAGGAGCAGAAGAACACGCTGCCTGATAGTAAGATTAGGTATGATCGTAAGCATTATGTGGAAAAGAGACTTCATCTGTCGTCGGTCCTTTCTTTTGTTTGGTAATTTGTGAGAGTGAGTTGGCCTAGTCTTTGCCCCCTCCCGTTCAGTATCAAATTCGACCAGCTGCACTCCATCTTGCAGGGCGTCTTGCGGTGTGGGAACGATTGAAAGTCGGGATCTTGGTTGGAATTTTTCATTGTGAAAGGACTCGGGCCTTAAGCCTATAAGCACAGAGGATATACGTCGGTTTTTATCAACCGGCATGTCAGCCGAATTAACCAGGGTGGTCTCTGAGAGTATGCTATGAATTCTGTCGCCACCAGAGTCATCCAATAGGTGGCTTTCCTCATTTGAAGGAAAGAAATCCTCATTCCCAAGGACTTTCTCAAGCTCACATCTATACCCAGCTTGTACAACTGAGCCTTGATCCAGGACATACACAAAATCTCTATCCAAGATGTGCGACATGTCGTGCGTTATAATGATGGTTGTTTTTCCTTTACGCCACTCCCGGATTGCTCGGATCACCTCATAACGATTCGTCCCATCTAGAGCGCTTGTAGGCTCATCCAATATCAAGACTGGTGTATCTCTCAATCTAGCCCTGGCGATTGCAACCCTTTGTCTCTGGCCGCCACTTATAAAACTACCGCCATAACCCACACACGTGTCAATACCGTTGGGCATGTGGGCGATTACGCTTTGTAGCATCGCTAGATCAATGCATTCCTGAACGTCTTCTTTTCGGATTTGATCATAGTCGTGCCGTCCAAATGCAATGTTCATAAAGATCGATTCGTTGAAGAGAATGCTCCGTTGTTCTACCAGGGTGAAATTGTTCCGGATCCAATTCTTACTCAAAGTTTGTATGGGTGTGCCATCTATGAGAATGCCACCGGAGGTTGACAAGTATATCCGGGTGAGTAGTTGTCCCAGGGTACTTTTCCCAGATCCACTCTTTCCGATGACGAAAGTTGTCTCCCCCGCTGGGAAGAAGAAGCTTGCCGAGTTTAAGCTGAGCCTCTCGGGCTGAGACGAGTATGCGAAAGACAGCTAAGACAGTTGGAATCGTCCCATAACACTAGGTTTGAATACTTACATCGCTCACTTCAATATCACCATCGCAATGACGGGGATACACTGCTCCTTCCATTTCCTTCGGGCCGCCATCTTTGGTCTGCCGGCTCAAGGTCATTCTCAATGCGGAAGCTGCAACCGCACCTTTATCCAACACGATTAATTGAGTCATGATAAATTCCATGGACTGTGCCGCTGTGAGACAGGCCCAGAATGTCCTCAAAACGTCACCGGGTGAAAGCCGTCCAGACGATGCCAAAGAGCTGCCGTACCAGAAGCCCTGAACAAACATGCCGTACGTCATCAATCGAATGAGCGCTATCTGAATAGAGTTCAACCGCGCCTGCTTAAGAAACTGCGACGCAGCCTCGTCAATCCTGTTCGAGAAATTGCGAAGCTCAAAGGCTTCCCCGTTTAGGCACTTGATAGTATCAATCGAAGCGGTGGTGCTGTTGACAACCTTGGAAGCGCTTGCCAACGCAGCCTGCTGTGCTTCAATATTTAACTTCATCTTGGAAGAGATAAACGAAGCCATGGCAGAGAAAACCGGGATCCCTGCTAGCGTGACCAGAGAAAGCTTCCAGGAGGTGTAGAACGCAAGAGCCAGCGAGCCAATGGCTCGGAAGCTATACTGCAATAGCAATCCCAAAGGCTGGGAGGTTGACTTCTGTAACTCATATATTTGGCTATGAGAGGTTAGATAAGTACAAAACGACCCGGATATGACTGACGCTTGAAGACTGGATAAGAATGTTCGGGCTCCATCTGGTTGTGTCTCGAACCATTCCTGATCTTTCTGCAAAAGCCCACTGAAGAGGGTGCGGCGTGCATTGGCGACTTGCAGCTCTCCGAAGGCCACAAAAAGAATGAAATAGATGCTGTTGCAGAACCAACTATAGACGCCTAAGCATGCTAGTTTGACACAGCTTGTTCTTGTCTTTTGAATTAGTTCTTGGACAGATATTTGATCACTACCAAACAACGCCAAAGAGTTGAATGCCTCCCCAAGGAGTGTAGCAAAAATCGGAGAGCTAGCACTGGCTAATGATGCAAAAAGAATGGCGAAGCAAAGAGTTGGAATGTGTTTTTTGGTGGTGAAGCTGAAGAGCGACAGCCAACTCGGCTTCCACCCCAGGCAGCGTTTGAACTGGACCAGGATACCTGTCATGCTGTAGGTCAATATTCCATAGCTCGGGGAGCATATCCAGCATCTTGAGTCGGAGAGATGACCTGAACAGGGATGCAGGGGAGTGGAGGGCTTCAGGAGACAAAACATAAATTGAGGGGATGGGCTAGCCATGGACACAAGCCATCTAGAGCCATTGTATCGAATTTGACTTCAGTATTCTTTTGTTCTGACTTGGAGGGGTTGTGGGGAAGTAAGAGAATAGGTTGCGCTGCTATTGTTCTTGGTTGAGTCGGCGGTCATCAATGGTCCCGTGCCGGCTCTTAACACCATTGTATGTATCCAGTACCAAACTACCTACACAGACATCCACAACCGCATGTAATGTATGTACACTTTTGCGTTCAAAAAAGAGAAATTCTATAAAAGCCGAGGGTAATCATCTATCAGATGTCAAAGCCATCTGGACCGCGCTCCGGCCCTACGTCCGGAGACGCTGTAGAGTCTACAAAGTGAGTAGAGAGTCATTTGTAAATACTCCGCCGACCGCATTTTTGATGGAAGTCAGTCATTGCTGGTGGTCCGAGATTCCCTCGACCGGTAACCCTCTCCGGGGTTCGGCGAACATGAAATAGTAACACTGAGTTTACGAGCTGGACTTTCCCTTCTGAGCGCGCTCATAGATCCAGTCATTAAGACCGGCACGGTTTCTATAACTGTCAGTCTTATGTTTGAAGCCAACCCAAAGTTCTCGGTGCTCACCTGGCGATTTCAACGGCATAGAACTGCATGCGCACGGCTGTTTCTTTGTTAGCCACACATTGCCCGATGGCGCGCTAACAAAGTGAGAAGGGGGAACCCACCAAAGATTGTAGTTTCCTGGTCGTATTCAAACTTGGGGTTCGAGCGCAGCATAGTGCCGAAGTTGAAGTCGTCAACCGTTTTCTCGTACTGCTTCATCCAGTTGCGCCACTTCTCCTTGCCCGCCTTGCTCTTCATTTCGTCCTCGTTGAGGGTCGCGGTGGGATCGAAGTCGGGGAATTCTTTCATGAAGCTCTCGTAGATCTCGTTATCCATCCTTGTCAGCCGAAGCTGCGAGCCTGGGACCTTCTCAAGAATCGACCAATAGGTCATCAGATGTTCGACGGCTGTGGGACGTAAGCATAAGGAGCGAAGGTGAAGCGACGGGTTTGCAGCGTACCCTTAACCGCGAACTGCTTCTCCATCTACAAAGAAGGTCAGTATCCAATCCCAGATCCCTGAAAGACGCCAGGCGCAAGATAACGTACATCCTCGAAGTTCTCGGCCGTCTCGGGATCAAATTTCTTCGACATGTTGGGCGAGTGTGATCGGAATAATCAAATAGAAAGAAAATAAATATAGATGAAAGCAAAGTCGAGTGACTTTTCGTGTACCAACGAGGTTTCGTGCAGTTTCGTAGAGTTAGTCGAATGGATTGCCCCGCGATTTAATCTTTTCTGCCGGCGGAGATAAATTTTGCGTCCCGCCGCACTTTGCTTTATCGGTACGTCATTTAATCCACCTTCTAGAATTTAATCGGTACTACTATACTGCTGAACGACGAAGTATTTCACTTATCCCGACTGAGGGAATTGTCCATGAAGGCAATTTATGACTCATTCTGCCATTCTTTTCTTCCATTTCCTCAAGATTGGTGTCTGTTTACTTACTGAGTGAAGTTCAAACTGGTTAACTAGTTAGTTATGCACAATTATGTATAGCTTACTAATCGGCATAATTACATGAGCAATAACTATCACTTACATACAGCGAGGAGGTTGACGCAGAGTAAGGCTGTAGAAGACAAGTAGGGAGGCCATTATCAGGCCACCAGGGCTGGAAACCAACTAACGGGGTGCGATATTATCAAGTGACACCC
Organism: Aspergillus bombycis; assembly: GCF_001792695.1. Classification (NCBI taxonomy): domain Eukaryota; kingdom Fungi; phylum Ascomycota; class Eurotiomycetes; order Eurotiales; family Aspergillaceae; genus Aspergillus; species Aspergillus bombycis. The sequence goes on from NW_019170071.1 coordinate 153,376, forward strand.
GGTCCTTAGTATTCTAGTAGTACTTAGTACTTCATGATCAGGTTTCTACTACACTGCTACAACGACATCTGAGGTTTCAGCGACTGTGCGTGACACCCAACATTATTATCCTATATTCACTAGAGAGGTGAAACAAATAATGGCCAGGAACTTTCCATGTTGCTACTATAACTAGCTAGCAATGAAGTCATCATGAGATTCAGATATGACTCTCTATCACAATCAGTATGTCCCGTTAATATCTGTAACACTATGATTTGCCCTGTGCTAGTTCCCATGGGTTCAATTCAAGGTATTCTTTTACCAAGACAATGGATGAAGGATATGTTACAAGGGAACACAAAACCCTGGAAGATATACCGGCAACATTGAAGACATGTGGTAATCAACACATGAGTGTACTGCAAGACAAACATTGTCAATAATCCCTCTTTAAAATCACAATCCGATAAAATGGTCATGTACAGGAGGCAAAGAAAAAGGAGTAAGTTGCATCATCTCTCCTGCCTCTTCCATAAACTTATGAAGCATCTCACTATATTCTAGACCGTTCTTCATTAGGCTGCATCAACCTTCAACTGAATCAATCGGAGTCTGACACGGTCATAGAGTTTAAAAGTTTTACCACATCGGTTTGTCCTGCTTTAGCGGCTAAGTCTCGTGCTGTCTGTCCACTGTCGTCTTTATCGTCTGCTGAGGCTCCGTGGCCAAGAAGGAAATACACGTCGTTCCTGAGCCCGGCTTTGGCCGCCATATGAAGCGCAGTCTGTCCGAACATGTCCCTAGCAAAGACGTCTGCGTTCCTATTCACGAGTAGTCTCATTGCATGGCCTTTGGAGGATACTGCCCTATGCAGAGCAGTTCGCCCATAGTCGTCCTGCAGGTCAACATCTGCCCCGCTTTGGGCCAGGAAGTCCACCATTTTGCGATGGCCGCGCTCGGCAGCCTTGTGCAGGGGGGTCTCTCCAGAATAATTTGTCACATTGATATCCATTGTGCTTTCCAGTAGTAAGGCTACCATGCTTCTGGAAACGCCGGAGGCTGCAATATGGAGGGGTGTATCGCCGAGGTCGTCTTGTGCGTCAGGTTCAGCGCCACTGGACAGTAGCAATTCTGCAATACTATCATGTTCATATCGCACTGCATAATGCAGGGGTGTCTTGCCCTCTTTGTCCAACTCGTTGACTTCTGCGCCCATATGCAGGAGGAGAGTAGCCAATTCAGCATCACCATTCTTAGTCGCTATATGTAAGCTTGTTTGACCGGAGTTATCCTTCACGTTGACATCTGCACCTTTCTTCAGCAAAAGCTGCAGCATCTTCATCATACTGCGTTTGCTTCTATCGTACATGACCAGTGTCAACACCAATGGCAGGCCAAGCTCCCCGAAATGTGAGTTCTTATCCGCCCCTTTTCTCACCAAATATCTGACCATCTCGATGTGTCCTTGGCGCACAGCCTGATACAGTGGTGTGCCATGTGGTCCTTGTGTCTCACTGTCGATAGGAGGATGCGCTTCCAAGTTGGCACCCTGTCGCACCAGCAATTGCACGACTGGTAAGTGCCCATTTCGAGCAGCCCACCACAAGGGCGTACGGCCAGCAGCATCTGCGTCATCGACGTTGACTTTACCAGAGCCAATGAGCAACATGACAACTTCAACATGGCCTTTATCCGCAGCCCAGAGCAATGGCGTCCGGCCAGTAGCATCTTTGATTCCAGGGTCGGCATTTCTCTTCAGCAACAGCGCCATTATCGTCGGCTTTCCCTTCTCAGCAGCCCAGTACAATGGTGTATGACCGTTCAAATCTGGGATGTTGGGATCGATTTCACTGCGCGCCAGAAGCTGGCTCACCACTCCTTCATGTCCGTTTTTAACAGCCCAGCAGAGAGGAGTCTGACCGAGCTTGGTATCCCTCGCGTTAACATCAACATTCCCGCTGGCCATCAAGAGCTGAACTACTTTCTCATGACCCTCCTCAGCAGCCCAGGAAAGCGCACTTCGACCATCTTCATCCTTACAATCCAGTGCCACACCAGGGGTGCCGAGCAAAAGTTGCACAATCGACTCGTACCCCTTACTAGCAGCCAGGAAAAGCGCAACCTCGAACTTGCTCTTGGGCCCCGGATTTTCAGACGCCATTTTAGGATAAGAGCAGGTTGGAGTATTTCCCAGCCCATCGGGTGAACTTAAACGATTTCTATTTCAGGTATGGTCGTAGAAGGGTGTCAGAAGGCTATGTCATTTTTGCAACCCACGGGATGTGTGGATCAAATATCGGGCACCTTTTTCTTCGATAACATTCTTTGTGGGTTAGCAGAGGGGCAAAATTATGGCATTAATTCAGGCCCTTACGCCACGTGGGTTGCGTTCACTGGTGCTCTAGGGTGCCCACTTCAGACGACGTCCCTTGTCTTGCCGGGTCTTGCTTGGTGGGCTCACCCCGGCTCCATTTCGTATGATGTGCATGGGATGCTAACCTTTACCGTTTCGGGTTTTAAACTGTCGTTGGTGGGGGGGATCGTGGCAATACATCTTTCATGCCGAGGATTGTATACAATTCTCTTTGCCTGGTTGATGCCTAATATTGGTACAAGTTTGAATGTACCAAGTTTTGTTTTGCTTCAGTTTCCACATCTGTATATGAGTTTGTCTTAAGGGCGTGCTTACCTGCGTCATGTGCCGAAGTACACTTTCCGGTGGGAGAGACTGCAGATCTCCCCCTCAACCATTGGGCATGAACCATAGGTATACCCGAAGCTCCATTACTAGTTTCAGCCTTAACACTGTACGAAGGAAACTCAATATTGATATAGTTGGCTTTAGACTATCTTGTTAAAATCATGTTAAAGTTCAATTACATATTTGACTTAAAATTATGATACAATTCAAGAATCAATCAATCATTCAATCACTATCCGAATCAGGTAATTCTTCCAGCCTTCCCTCACGGACAGCTTGCGCGACGGGGTTCTCCACCTTGAGGATACCGTTGGCTCTGGCCCTAGTCAAGGTTAGCATTGGCCCTTATGGGCAATAGGATAGACGTACCTCTCAAAAAGCACAAACAGCCGCTCAGCCTCTCTCTCCTTCTCTTCCTGGGACATGGGTGGACCTGTATCCTGTTTCTCCGAGGCCCATCTTTGACCGGTGATGGGGTTAATCTCAGAGTCGAACCTTTCCGCGGCGAATGCCTCTCCGGCAGTCTTGGGGATCTCCATGCCACGGGTGGCGAGTAGTCCTGCAGCAAATCCGTATCCGATATTCTTCGTAAGATTTTCGGCGTTCTTTCCTGAGAGGACAAACATGAGCTCCGAAATAGCGGTTTTCAGATTGGGGTATGGTGCGGTGGAGAGCTTCAGCAACTTGGAAGAAAGCGTGTCGGATTGTCCGATAGGCTGATTCCTGTCGTTGTCGTCTGGCAAGAGTAGCCACTGCATGTATTTACGGGGCCCATCCGGTGCCAGTTCGTGGATGGTAATGAGCGAATGAAGAAGCGCAATAGCCTTGGTCTCAAGCTCCTCAGGGCTGTACAATGACGTGGCATGGTCCAAGATATTGATCAGCTTGTCAACATTACAGTTTTGGTTGAATGTCGGGAATAGTGGGTTGCTGTCAAAAGGTTTGCCTTTCTTGTTTTCAAGGTCAAGAGTAGACAAGGAGTTGAGCAGGTAGCTAAGCAGGCCATCCAATGGCTTGGCAGGGATTTCAATCCGACTGATCATCTTAAATATATGAGGAATTGAAGGCGCAAATGTTGCAGACAAGTCCGGATAGATCTTGGATACGTTGAAAATGAGCTTCAGTGTGTCAATAAGAGCGAGCTCATCAATCTGAGGTAGAGGTTTCTTGAGCGATTTCGGGAACTGCTTAGCATGTCGGACAATTTGCTATGAAGCTGGTTAGTAGTGGCATCTGATCATGAAGTGGTAGTCTTTACATAGTTGACATTATCACCTAGCCCATGCTTATTCACAAGATTGTCAAAGTCCATGGTCGTGTCGTATGTGGATAGGAATAATATCCGGCTGATGACCATTTCATCCTCCGAGGAGTCGCACTGAGCCGTCAGCTTTTGTAAGATTATAGCTGCAGAGGTTATACCTTAAGTTTTTCTGCTAGTTTGCCGCCATGGCCAGTATCTACGAATAGCTGACGCATCTTTGGATCCAACAGAAGAGCATTAGCAACACAGCGCAAGGCAGCTCGACGGATATCTACAGATTCTCCATCGACACCATATTTCGCCAAAATCTCCATTCCCTAGGTGGCTATTAGAAAGGTATTTCCAAAAAAAAACAGAGCAAAGCGCACCCTTTTTGAATAGATGGGACCGGCATCAGCTGGGTTTGTCCCATGTTGTCTCAATTGTAGAAGTAGTTGGACCTTGACTATATAATGGTTAGACCCGGACGTACTACTCCATCGCGGCTATACTGACCAGTGCTGTTGAGCTTTTTTTCATTTAGGTCTTTTTCTAAAGAGCCCAGTAGTTTGGTGACTTGTTGCAGCTTTTCTAACCATAGCAGCTGGTTAGCGTTATTCATGATTATTGTCGCCCGGCTCGCGCATACCTGCACCATGGAGTGTCTGGAAGTCCATATTTCACGTTGCCTTATGTCTCAGGGGTATAAAGTAGCAAGTTCAGTTCGGTCTCACTCTGTGTAACGACTTTAGCTATCCAGACCTACGGATAAGCGACTTGTGGAGGCGGGGGCCTATTCGAGTAGGAAAGGTTCAAGGTCTCACAGTAAGTCTAGCGCTGTGAGGGGGCTGAGTGATGTCCACAAGATCACTGTGGTGTTTCTGAGGCAAGAGCTACATTGCAGATGGACAGAATAGGCGGGCAGATCAACCCCACCGACGTTCATTCAATCATGGTTAGCCGCTTTCTCCGCAAAGACGGCAATGGCGTTTCTTCATATGCATGTATTCAAAGTGGAAAAAAGGCACTATCCTATAGAAAGTTGAATAATTTTCCCTGTTCAGAAGAGAGACTTCTCCCTTGTGAAATTCTCAATTATCGCTCATACTCACTTCAAGTAGTGCTTAATTGGGAAGGTTGGTATGCGTTACTAATCTTTTGCTGCCTTGACACCCGAGCCTATCCTAGCGGCCTTACTGCCCCAGGCACTGAGCGCGCCACTGCCACTTTACGCGTGGTTTGCGCCACAGGCGCGATTTCGGGCCAGGGCGCGTCTTTTTGAATTGAGTCTTGGCGCGGCCTTAGGAGATCGACCGCTCTGAGGACCTCACAATTGCTTCAGATCGCCGCAGAAAGGCTTCAACCCGGGCAATGGACATTGCGGTCTGAGTTTACTGATGCCCTGTATCGCGATGTTCCTGGCCTTCCTTCCGATCCCATCCTTGTCCTCGTCACTCGACTTTTTGAAACATGGTGCAGGTTCTTGGTCCTCTGTCTGCTCGTCCGCCTACTCCACCCAGGACATCATCTCGTGTACTACCTGAAAAGGACCACACGCAAGATACCCCGGTTACCGTGAAGACGACGAACGATTCCCCATTACCGACGACCGCATCCAATGGTGGTCACGCCAGTCGCAAATTCAAGCGGGTGAACTTCTCGCCATGGCCGAAATCCCAGCCGAACAAGCCAGATCTGAAGACTCTACCTCCTTCGAATGAGTGTAAACCTTCGAAATCAATTCTCAAGACGACCAGCTCACCTGCACCTGTCAATTCGTCTAATGTGACCTCTTACACTCCGGAGTCTTTCGCCATGCTGCTAGAGTCGATCACGCAGCAATTGGCCGGCGAATCGGTCAGTTCGAGACTCGACGCCTATATGCAATTCTTCGGAGCATTGAGAGCATACGATGGGCTTCCTGGAGGGCAGGAAATTGCAGATAAGCTTGGTCTCATCACACAGTTCATCCAACGGGATGTGACTCGGGACCTCGGAACTGGGGGACCCTCAGATACCAATCTCGTTACTCAGGCTCTGAAACTGGCCACCGCTCTAGTATGGCACACTGAAATATGTGCCCAGCTGCCGGATGACTTCAAAATCTTTCTTGTCGATCATTCCATCAATGGCTTACAGGACGCCAAACTGCCCAAATCCGTGGCCACCCATTATATGTCGATTTTGTCAACACAGACTTTCCATGCGAAGATCATGAACAACGCCAGGCTAAACCGTTTGATGAGCGTGTTGCACGAAATCACCAACCGGGTAAATGGGAATGCAATCACCCTACAGCGGTTGGCTATATACCAACGTATTCTCAGCCAAAACAAGTCATTATTCATCTCTCAAACAGCGCTGTGGATGAATCATCTCATATCGGGCTTGCTTCACCACATAAAGGACGTCAGAGTAAAGGCCATCTCCCTCAGCTATCAAACGTCCCTAGCATTTGGCCCAAATCCCATTCTATCCAAGAATATTAGAGAAAACCTTGACCGACCCATCGGTCAAGATAGGAAACTAGTGCAGGAGGTCAGCGAAAGAATGTCGCGGATGATGTCAAGCGCGGATACAGGCGTACACGTACCTCAGATTTGGATTGCTGTTATCTTACTTCTTAGGAATAAGAGATTGACCGTCGATCATTGGGAGCATTTAAAAGAATTTACCACTCCTCTGCAGAAATGTTTTAACTGCAGTGATGGGCAAACCAGAGCGCAATCCATTATTGCATGGAACCGTTTTGTTTGTGTCATCGGGCCCAATGATGCAACAAATCCTGCGGTTTTGAAAATACTGATCAGGCAATCCTCTCTCAACTCGAGCGAAGGAGCCAAAGTAAGCTGACATCACAGCCTAACCAGATGGTGCTGTGCAGCTATTACAATCTTCTGTATTATGCCTTCCGCCCGTCCGCGTCTTACCAACATCTGGACGTCGTGTGGGAGGAATACCTTGCCGTGCCCTCCTCGACCACGTTTAGTATGGTTCCTGGCTTAAGCGACAAACTAGCCCAGGTCTTATGCAATATGCTGTGGAGCTCCCAGGCGAAGGTCTGGTTGGAGAACAAAGCCAATGAAAGTAATCGCCTTCTCCCGGAGGAGCTGCCTTCACTTGATTGCAGATGGGTACGGTCCAGGATTACCGCTGTTTTGAAGGTGTTCGAATATATTTTCAGATCTTCTACCTGGTCCGATGACATTGAGCAATCAAGCATTGCCGCTGCCTGGGTCAGTCTTTCTCGAGCCCTGTCGTATGCCTCCAGCAAAGAGATTACCCCGTCTCCGGAATCAATGCAAGCAGTCGCCCATATGCTCGGTCTTCTCCAACGCCTTTGGAAAGCTGGCCCTGCTTCACTCAACGCTATCGAAGACAATTCCTTGGATAAGTTTTTCGATCGATTTAGGTTCCTATCGACGACCATGATTGTCTCACTTGGAAGCATTCCATTCACCGAGAAACTCCTCCTAAAGACAGCCGATGAGAAGTTCCAAGCTGCCAATACGCCGACACATCGGTCTTTGAGGGTCAACATGAGCCTCGACAGTCCTATTCTACATTTGCTTCGACTAGTCAGCGATGTCTCCGGAGTCCGGGAGCCAACTGCTTCGTATTTGCGCCTGATCAACGATACCCTTGACGCTGCATGCAAGGGCAGAGCGGCCAGAAGCTCACGCTTAGAGCTTCTCAGGCAGTGCGCAGATTTGTATCCAAGTGAAGCAGAATTTTCTTTTGGAACTCATAACTTCGCTCAGGTAGGTTGGAAGTCAACGGCACGACTAGCAGCGGATTCTCTATGTTCTTATCCTATTGAGTCCGCCCGCGAGCGTGACGGATCTGTTTTGCGCGATTACGATAATGCTATCAAGATCCTCTCCACAGGGTTGAAGTTTTCCGACACCATCCAGGAGTGGGATCAACTTGTGGACTCGCTTATTCGCGTCGTGCGAACCGAGAAGGGTGACGATGCCATTGCAACAATGGTTGTAGAACCAATTTCTGAATGCATGATGGCGCTAAGAGTCCAAGATACCTACTTGCCCGCAGCCTCCCTATTCGGCTATTCTCTTTCCATCACATATTGTCATTACAACTTTCGGAACACGGGAGTGCCTGTGACTGGAGAAGATCGGCAGGCCAGCGACCATTCGATGTTTCCCGCCAAACTCGTTGAACTAGTAAATCGGATCCTTCGAGAGTCTTATGGAGGCTTCGACCCTACAGGGACCAATGGCATCGCGGACTTTTTAGAATCGTTCACGTCCCTTTTAAGCTCTGGTGTCCCAGCATTTCGCTCTGCGATCCTCGAAACTACTCAACAGCCCCTTGCTCTCTGGTTAATGGATGACGTGCGCAAGATTAATGTTGAAAGTGGCGTGGAAAGCAGGATCATCACAGCGGTAAGTTTATTAAGCAAGGGATGTGAAAACAAAAGTACTAATAAAGCCAAGGGCCGCGCTCTCTCGTCCGCAGTGATAAGTATCTTGCAAGCTTGTTCACCCCACAATGCCTCCTGCCTACAGAGGTTTGAGCCTATTATATGTGCAGGTCTTGAGTCCTCCCATATGTCTATAGCGAAAAGATTTCTCGATTTCTGGAATTCTTCATTTGGACAACAAAAGTTACTCCCATATCCCGAATCTATATCTCGTGCACTACAGCAGCTTGAATCGCAGATCAAGCTTCAGAACTCGGGACAGGGACAAGGACAGCGACAGGTAAGTGAATCGATACCCGCTTTGGATTTATATACTAAATGGTTCCAGGTTGGACGTCCGGCAACATCCCTTGAATCACAAACATCGAATAGTGATCGGGCAGACATGTCTGAAAAATCCCGCATAGCGTTTATTCTAGACCACCCAGTGGGACCATCCTACCCTGTGGGCTTCAACTCATCTCCTGTGACGAGAGTGATTGAGCCTAGAGTTGCGGAACAGCCAAGTGAGGCACGACCTCGCCGGTCAGCCGAACCCAACGAAACAAATCAAATCATCATTGAGGATGCTTCGGTCTCATTTCTGCCACCCAACGAAGAACCCAAGAAGCGTGGCGATGTATTTTCGATGATCGAGAATCTCCGCTCTTCCTCCCCTCCCATAAACACACCGCAAGAATACGGGTTCATGACACCTCCGCAGTTACGTGGTCTGCGGGGTCCCGATCGTGAGTCGGGAACACCCCAAACGCCTACTTTGCCAGCTGTCGTAGCTGACAACGAAGACGGTTTTCTGGGCTCTTCTCCTACTCCCGGTATTAGAGGACGAACACAGTCTGCTGGATCGCAGATCCCATCATCACTATCAACACCAGCAATGGACTCTCGTTTCGACAATGACGTTCCATCCTCCCCTCCAGAGCTCAAGTCACAGGGTGCAAATGCCCGCAACAAACAGATGTCTCTGACGGCTGCAGCTGTCGAGAACAGAGTGAGCAAGAAAAAGAAATCTAAGAAATCTAAACGTTCGGCATTAAAGGATAAGAAACGACCTGGCAGCCAACATACGCAATCCGAAGAGGCACGCGGAGGCCCCAGTCGAGCAGGAACACCGCTGAGTAGTCGTCTCCGTTCATCTACCGGCAAGACGCCCCAGGCAGACGCACAAAGTACGATTGAACCTCAGGCTAACGTTCCCCCAGCTGGTGAACCAGTTGTTGCTTCGAACGCTTCAAATTCCCATCACGGCTCTCCTGACAAGCCTATGTTTGTCAAATCTACTCCCAAGGATGTCGCCGTATCTAGTGAAATCGCGGACGGCTTAGACCCTACTTGTGACTGGATCGCAGATTCTTTCAGTGATGACATGGAGACGCAGATTGCGTCCCAACTAGAGCAAGACCTAGAATTCGCCGTCGATTCGGATAAACCCGATCAAGAAGAGACGGGGCTTCCGTCTGAGCCTACGTCTGAACCTCCGATGACAAGGAAAAGGAAAAGAGATGAAGTAAACGCGTCAACACCTTCTAGAGAAGAGCGACGTCGATCGACGAGACGTTCTGCGAAGGAACTCGATGCTGATCTCGAGGAACCTCGGAGCACTCGCTCAAAGAAATCGATGTTGTCGAGCAACGCCCAACAGGTTGCATCTTCACCGGCTGAGTCAGCGCCAAAGAAGCAAAAGCTCCATCCTAAAGACAATGCAGATGATACACCTGCCCAGCTGCCCGATATACAGCCGGACAGTATCGGCGCTGCTAAGGGCAGTGAGGCCTCTGCCTCTCAAAAACGCAGGTCCTCCCGCCTGAGTGGTAACTCCCCGCTGGCCGTACCAGAGGAAGGCACAGCGCCCAGAAAATCTCCTCGGAACGGTCGTTGGCGCAAGCGAAACGCCAAGCGTAAGGGCAACGCATCAAGGGAACCATCTCCGAGGTCAGAGGCTCAAGCCGAAGAGACTGCCACGGCAGCTTCCCATGATGACCACCAAAGAGAAACACAAGGTTCTTTTGAACAGAATGATATTCAACAACCTGACGAACCTACAACTCATACCCCGGCCGCCGAGAAGACGGTCACGGCTCCTACGAGCGAGAAGGAATCATCTACCAACCAAGAACCTGAAAACGATATCAATATAGAAACTGCGGATGGCGATTCCATTTCCCAAACAAGAAAACGAGCGCTCTCTCGAACAACCCAGATGGATGCACATCCAAAGAATGTCAGCGGCGCAACGGGGATTATCACCTCGTTCAGGAACCTGCTAGACGATATTAAATCGGCCACCTTGGACCGAGATGCTATTCGACAAATTGATGACTTGATGTTCGAGATCAGGGTTGAAACGGGCGAGGCACTAAGGAGACATACTGGCTAATCTTTCATATGCATAGCGAAGGCGTTGAATTCTTTCATGTTATCTTCTATATCTTATTGCTTGTGTTCAGACTTTCCTGGTTTTGTTGGAAAAAGGTCATTATCATTTTATGTGTTCTTGAGATGCCTCTGTTGGTTTGTCTATTTTTCAATTCTTTGTTTGACGCTGCGCGATGGAGGCTATGGTAATTGATACGTACAAAAAGGATATTGGACGGGACATTAGTGTTGGTATTTGGTATCCATACATGAATATATCCATTTATAGAGAGCGACTGTTGATTAATCCTATGCGGTGCGAACTGATCAAAGATAGTGACGCTACTAGTAGGCTGAGATATATACGTGGCAATGAAGGAGACCGAAAAGATATGGAAGAGAAGATAAGACTAAGTGCATCGAACACGCTTTGAATTATATAAAAATATAGGAATTTCTTCTCTCTTCGGTTTGCGTCAGTCCTGGGTAATTCTACTTGGAAATTGTTGTCTCGAACGCGATGACATTAAGGCAGCCCCACGTGCCCCACAGTTGTTGTCTGCTACTTTTCGGTGGTCCCCCGCATTGCATCAGTCGTCACCTCTTCCAGTTCTCATAATATCGCCTTGTTATAGTATTTGTCTACAATGGACCGTTCTAACAAGCCTTCAGCCATCGGCGTGGGTGCCTCTGTGCCTCAGCCCACCATCTCTCTCCGCGACAATACCGTCGAAGCCACGCTGCCCTCCGGCGAATCCGTTACGATCCACCTGTACGGAGCTACTGTCACTTCCTGGAAATTAGCAAATGGCAAAGAGCAATTGTTTGTGAGCGAGAAGGCTCATCTTGATGGGTCGAAGCCAATTCGAGGCGGTATCCCCGTGGTGTTCCCGGTGCGTCCTTCAGGCTTAGATTCAGACTACACTCTATAACTAACCAGGTCTGTTGGTGAATGTGTAGGTCTTCGGTCCTCCTCCTCCTCCTCAGAACCATGCTACCTCGTCCCTTCCACAACACGGCTTTGCGCGTAACAGCACCTGGGAATTTTTGGGCAAGTCGTCATCGGAATCCCTAGGCAAGGATCGCAGCGGAGATGGCTCCGTCAAACTTGACTTCGGCCTCTCCCGTCCCATGCTCACAGAAGATTTCCAGAAGGCATGGCCGTACGACTTTGGACTGGTATATAGCGTTACTCTGACCAAGGAGAGTCTGGAAACGTCTCTCCAGGTGCAGAACAAGGGTAGTCAGAATTTCGACTTCCAGGTGCTGATGCATACGTACCTCAAGGTCGACGTAAGTCCCTAGGAGTTACAGGTTTTATTATCATGTTCTAACATCTCGGCACCAGGAAATCTCCGATATCCGCGTCAAGAACCTCGAATCCAAGACCTACGTCGATAAAACACAGAACGCTGCCGTCATCACCGAAACTTCCCCGGCCGTTGAGATCAACAAGGAAACCGACCGCGTATACCAATCATTGGACCCCAAGGTGCCTATTATTGTTTCGTCCGCTAGTGACGATAAGCCCATCTTTGCGATTACCAGGGAAGGATTGAATGATGTCGTTGTGTGGAACCCGTGGATTGAAAAGGCCAAGGGCATGGCCGACTTTGGCCCGGATGAAGCATACAAGAATATGATCTGTGTTGAAGCAGGCTCCGTGGCTGGATGGCAGACTTTGGAGGCTGGTGACTTCTGGGAAGGCGGACAGACCATCCGGCCAAGGCTGTGAAGGTGTCCAATCAAGTCTTGACGTTTACGATACATGGTTAGATAGCTGACAGCATCGTCTCTCTTCAAGCTTGCAGGTGGAGAGTATGCGCCAGACACGACAGAGTACCTGACCAATTTTAATGGCGTTGTAAATAGATCGCCCAGTATGAACTCTAACCTTGAAAATATATTGACGATTCGGTATTATATCCTATGACTATATATGCAGTCTGATGTATACAATCAAGTCGTAGAGCAGCGCCAAGGCAATACTAAGGTCCCCTGTAGTCACGCCTGCGCGTAAGGCCACCAGACCGCGGTCATAGCCATCAACCCTACAACAATTACACTGGTATAGTTCATATTATGCGCTGTGGCGGAAAGAAGAAGTGAAAAACAGAAGAAAACAATGGCCACCAGAATATACAATACGGCAACAGCAGTCGTCTACTCCACTACTTTAGGACCACCCATGTATCGACTTTCTCAAAATGGCTAATTGTATAGCAACGAAGACAATGTATAAGGCTTGACTATTTTTAGAAAATAGATATTCGAGTGATACTTCCCTATACTCGGGCCGAGTTGTATATTAATACGTAGCCAGTAAGATTTGTAGACTTAGCCACACTTTCTGAAGCTCCTTTCATGAAGTAACTTACTACCAAGTAAGTTATAGCATAACCAGCATTACCAAACAAAGGATGATCTACTTTGAGTAAAATATCATTTAGCCACTCAAAGATTTATGACTCGCGCTCGTATTAGACTCGCGAAGGTTTGAGCTTGATAAGAGCTCACGCCCATGGTTGCACTGAGTTTTGGCTGCACTTTGCTGAAATAAGAGACGAATGGAGTTGTATTGTCCCTGGCAAGGCTCCATATGCCGACCTGTGACCAAGGTTCCAATTAGAGTTGGGAAGGTGGCGAGGAAGAGGATGGCGATCAGTCCGATTGCACGTGCGCTGGATCCGGTGGCTAGAACTAGTATGTAGATTTCGGTCGTCGGGAAGACCGCTATTTCGCTGTTGAAAACGGCATCCAGGTCTTAAGTATAGTAGAATAGGGTGATCAGGTATATAAAGGCTGTCAGCATCTGGAGCATGATGCCTTGGGGGACCTTCAAATCCTCACAGATTTAATATACAGTAGCAAGATTGTTATTGGTCTGGAATAGTGCCTGCTGTTCTCGAGGTGAGGCGTTAAGATATGCATGTTGACCTTTTTCTGACGGTTGACCGCGGATATCCCCTTCCTGCATCTCTATGTCAAGGTTATTGCCGTCTATGTAGCCATCGGCTTCGTTGTGATCATGGTACCCTACTACGCAGTGCATTGCAGGCATTTCCAGCAGTACTGGCAACTTCCAGTGGAAAATAAGCAGTGTGTAGCCTATCGACATTAGTCCATTACTCAAGCCGTCTTCACATGTTAGTTGTGCCCATTTCACTACTGATGAAGACTCAGCTAAACGCCAGGCGAAAGCTCATACTCGATTGTATCAACAAAGTTTTTAACTTTGCGTCTCTTCTAATGACAACTTATCAGATATGGTACATCCGAGAAGCAAGCACAGCAATATATGTGGCCAACCTGATATGTTTGTCGCCCCACCCGCGCAAATCATTTGTCCTGAAGCTGAAGGCATTCCAGTCTAATCGTAAGCATTATCGACAACATGGCACTCATCTGATTGAAGAATCACCCGGCGCTTCATAGTCTCCAGGGACTACGATCAGATTGCAGTCACGACCATCCTTCTCACACCCACGTCTTTATACAAGCAGGCTCGGAAGCTGGAAGACAGTCAAAAACTTCGTAGCCAAAAGGGCCGACGAGATGCGTCCGATTCATGGAACAGCGAACAACCCGTCAGTTAGCCGTCTGGATACCAAGGAGGCCACTCTCCAAGAGTATAAAGGCCTTGAAGGACCAGGCCCCACTCTGTGTAAGACGTATGTGTCGTATGACCCTGAGGCCGAAAATATCAGGCATATCGATCACCACTCCAGCTTGAAGTTTGGGTAAGGGAGCACAACTGATAAGAGTAAGTGGCCAATACTGGACGAAACAACGGGCTTCGTGGGTGGACTTCTCGGTGCCAAACTTAACAACCTCTGAATTGCCGGCTTTTGGCCTTAGGCCGAGCGGAAGACTCGTGACTTTTCAGCACATTAAGGATGGATCGAAATAGCTATCGTCTCATATTGTCCTGGGGAAAACGTCACTTCTGATCATTGCTGACCTTGGCACGGCAAGAACGGGGAATGGTTGTGCATCCGTTTCCTCCCTATCACTTGCTCCATGATTACCGAAGCTCTTATTACACAGTGGGCAGCTTGCACGTCGTCTAGTGAGCCACGGGTCCACGCAGGAAGAGTGGAAAATGTGCCCGCATGTCAGAGGTCGAATATAGGTTTCACCCTCAATCGAGTCCATGCAAATGGCACATAAGCAACCCGACTCGCTGACTGCATCGTCGTTGTCGTGCTCACAAGTATTCCCCGGCTCGCAAACATGCTCCTGTGCCTTGTCTATTTGAGTGTCTGGAGCATTCTCAGCAAAGTCTGTCTTTTTAACATGCGCTTCAGGGGCGTTAATATCTGTCTCCTTGTCTTTAGGGTCTTCTTGTGATACCGAACCCAGCGACCCAATAGTTTCTTTCGCAATACTCCCTTTTCGACTTCGGCCTGCCCACCAGTCGCTGTATTTCATCAGCGGGAACTGCTTGTCGACATCGCCGCTGGATATGACCGAGGGACCTCTTCGAAATGGAATGCTCTCAAGATCCATGAAGCGAGAGTTCCGTTGGTTCCTACGGAAATGTCTGTAACGGAGGCCGATAACTAGCCTGTTGAATGGACACCAAATCAAGATCGGGATCGTGCGATTTGCGATGGGGCTACATACCAGACACTGATCACTAGAATACCGGCGCAGATTGGCGCAAGATATCCTAAAGCCGGGGGAGAGTCTCCCATGGTAGATATGACGCAATCGTCATCAGTTGGACAGAGAGGGTACGAGAGTTACATCAATGAAATGGCTTAATATGCATGGGAATTTATTGTACCTCCTGAAGGATGATTTTCTTTTTCCTGTGGTG
Organism: Aspergillus bombycis; assembly: GCF_001792695.1. Lineage (NCBI taxonomy): Eukaryota > Fungi > Ascomycota > Eurotiomycetes > Eurotiales > Aspergillaceae > Aspergillus > Aspergillus bombycis. The sequence continues at coordinate 168,923 of NW_019170071.1, forward strand.
TTATAAGGTCTGGCAGCTGTGGAGAAAAAGCAAACTCCCGGATGAGGTAATGACATGTATATTGAACAAAGATACGAGCTGGTGGTGTCAATCGGCCAACCCCGCAGACTTACCAGATCATGACTCGTTGCTCAGTCCCTTAAGCTGCACAGCCATGAAGAACTGGGATGATCATTGGATCAAGACTTTGCGACGAGTTCGGGCCCTTGGTCCAGCTGTCATGTGCCCGTAGTTTCTAAATCCAGCCTAGTTCTCGAAGCTCATCCATTTGGAATCGATACTGGCTGCCTCAGGGTTTAGATTAAAAGAAAAGGCAGCAAAGTTTTGTCGATTATGGAATGTGAAAAACTATACATAGTGTATAGATTGTATGGTTTTTATAAATGCACTATAAATTCTAATCTCTAATCCATCGAGTAGATGCTCCTAAAAATGTCTATATCTCGTATATAGAATATTTCATTGTTAGTTAAAGCAAGTTTAGAATCAGAAGGGCTGATGTAGAGTTGTGTCAATCACGCGTCCTTCGGAATCTCTGGCCAGTACTAGTAGTCTCATAGCAGTAGTTATTGTCACGTCTTAGATAGACTCCATTAGCTTTTGCAGCGACCAGTGGAGCATATGCAGTGCAACATATCAACTGAAAATCTTAATTTTTTTTAAAAAAAAAAAATAACAGTACAAAAAGAAGAAGACAGAGCGAGATAGAGAGAGAGAAAAAAAATTATGGTTTTAGTCAATTTTAAGCCCTTGTAGGGCGAGAGGGACTTCCTCTTCCTCACCCTCCTCCTCAACCTCCCCAGCCCCTGGGGATTGGGGGAGGCGGGGTGCTGGGGGAGGAGGCTGAGGGGAGGGGGTGCATCGCCAGCAGAGGGGGCGGCAACAACATCCGTGAGGGCTTCAGCAGCATCCAGGGGAGCCACCGCCACCACGGCGACCACGGCGGCCACGTCACCGTCGCCAGGGGGGTGGGGCAGCACCGATAGTAGAAGCCTAGTATATAATTAGTCTTTATTCAAGGAGAATGAATAGTTGAGCGGCGAACCTGTCTCTGAAGGAATGTGTTAGTATCATGCATATACATATTGCTAAGAGAAACTTACAATCGAGCACAATCCTCTCACAAGGTCCGCGGCTCTCTGGCGACAGATTCTTTGCCCATGGCCAGATTTTCCGCAGTTCCAGCACTATATAGTATTAGCGAAACACTTTGGAGTTGTGAAGGGGGCCTTCAAGACACAACCGCTGTCCTGTAAGACAGTTTAAAAGGAACAAGTATCCATTCCTGTCCAGGACAGAGAGGGAATACCTCGAAGCCTGGCCCATCCAACCAAGTGCTTCAAATCAACTTAAAACAAGAGGAGCTGTTACTCACACGGGCCATATCTAAAAGTGCTCGCTATTGTACTTTGTACGGTAAAACTTGCACCTTATGTCGACATGGGCGGTCTTTTTGGCGCCTAAGGATAGTCGCCAATGGCATCTCAATACTATACTTGTTCTAGTATATGAAATAAGCTGTGCATAGAACCCGATCACTGTCCTTGGGGTGCCGGTATCATCTACCCTCTGTTTCTATGCCACAGTGTGCGTTGCTGCATTGCGCAAAGCTTGGTATTCTCGCCTGTTATAAACGGAAGAAGGCCTGTCAGTTCCATGTGTTCTCTTATAATGATAGCACGCGCTGCAAATGCAGACGGCTACCAATGTCGAAGCTTTAAAGCCAAAGTGCCAGTTAGAGGATTAGTCGCAACGGCAATTGGCGCATACGCGCGTATGCTGAAATGAGCCGGCTGCTCTGTCGGCAAGACGCGGTGCAAGGGTAAAAGACCATAGGTATGGGCCACATTCGGACCTCAAGTGGTCGAGCCGGTCTTTGGTTACCGCGAATTGGGCTATGAATCCCGGTGTGAACGTATCGAGCACGATCATGATGACCGCCTCAAAAAAGCAGATTAGCCACACTATCCGCATTTTCGATCCCAAGCTCTGGTATATTTTGAGGGGAAATAGCAGCCACACTAAAGTGGGACTTTCTGTCTGTCTTCTCTCAAATGTACCGATAGTGTGCACCTGTTACAGACTCGGCTTGTTGGATACTGCTTTTATGTTGCGGAATCCGCTCGGCCATGCATGCTATAGTCGACCCAGTATAGAGTCTGCCTTCTTCGCGGTGACTACTGACATAATCCAGACACACATCTTTTCTCTAAGCGAAGGGCCGACCCTCGGAAGGGCAAGAATGTGCTGGCCGGTCAGTTTATCGTGGCCCAGGATCGCGTGGGTGGACTCAGGAATCATCGCCAGATATAAGCGAAATACAGCTTCAGGGTCTGCTCTCCGCAGCCAATGGCACAAACTCTGTGCGACCAAGGATTCGGGGCCTAAATGTTCGCTAAAAGGGGTATTTTGAGCATAGTTACACAAGTACTTGATAACTTTGTGCATACTTTTGTCGAAGGGCTCTCAGAGAACCTCGTGATCCTCCTCCGAAGCGATACTGGCAGCCTGATACCGAGCCTTGTCCGAGATGAAGCCCCCTTTCTCGAGATAATCTGCCTCCTTATAATCTTGTTCCGGCAGGTCATCCTCGATTTCGATATTATAACCGGCGGCGTCCTCATACTTCAACTCGTCGAGGTACTCTTCGTCATCAATAAGGATAACGTCGGCCCCTTCCAGGTTGAAGGGGGCTTCGGGGATGTTGTGGAGAATATATTTGAGCTCTTCGTCGGTCTTCACAGACACACTAGCTGCATGCTCGACGGGCTCTTATTTCGTTATTTTAGTTTCACTTCGACTCGCTGGCGTCTTCTGCTCCAGCTCCAGTCGGAGAAGGATGTTTTCAGGCTGTAGTATAACCGGCTTATAGAAGCTCAGGGTTTTTACCGGTTTCTTCAGCATATCTCACAAGACTAAGGATACTGAGATGGTTAGATGAAACTTATTTCATCTTCTTCTCTCAGTGGGTTTTATGTCTAGTTCCAGGGAATTTAGGGACCTGACACAGTGAAGATTGCTCCTGGGCTTCAGAAGGCATTAACTTCTGATAACCCTGACGAGGGGAAGATCTTTCCTCAACCTCAGCGGACTTAGTCTGGCATCATTCATAAACTTCGTCCCTGTCGTCGGAACTGTCACTATATTATCGGTTTTCACTTACTCTATGTGAATTTTGAGCTACTTTTACATCTGTCACCCTGAACTGAATGGTCACCTGCCGTACAGTGAAAATTTTACATCAGAGCTGCAATACATACTCTGGAAAGATCGAATTCCAATCACATTTACCAGTCCTGGATCTTAGTTTCCTCATCGATAGTTTGCGTGGCTAAAAAACTATATTAGTCCATAGTAATTCAATTACTTGATCGAACCCCACATCCTCCAGGATATGAGAGGAAAAGAAGAATATTCTCCAAGTAGCTCGCTACGATAAATTAGTCTTTTTACTATCCAGAAAATAAATAAACCTATCGGTGTAATAATAGTATTATGATCAAAAAGGCAATCAGCCCTAACATACTATATTAAATAGCCCTCACTCTGGTCTGTCTCTATGTAAAGTGCTGAGCTAAGCCTCTGTTGACTAGCCCTAGTCACGTTATACCAGGCTCACTACCTGTTCCCATGCAAAAACTATAACTTGGAACTACGAACCACATCCAAGTGTAATATCGACTCGTACATAGATGAATCAATATAAAAAGCCCTGTTTACCATATCTGCAAACGGCTGTGACTTGATAGTACTCATTATTTCATGCTTTGGGGCCTCTAGATGAACCCATTGGGTTACGGGTTATTTTCTCGATATCCCAGGGAATTGGCCATAACTTGTATTATATGGTGCCTGACGAAGTTAAAGACATGTCTACTAGTTCCAGTAATATGGTATAAAAGAAAAACGGAAGGATAATATAGGGTCATTAGCTCCCCAATCGTTCTGGATAGAGAAAGGTTTAAAAGCACGGCAAGTAACATGAAAGTGTGACATGCCCACGTTCTTCTTGTCTCATTTCATTGTATCATTCACCTGTAGGCCTAGCAGGCTAGCACTATAGTGGGGACACGGTAGTCCTAGCCATTAGGCTCCACTTGGGTAGACTAACTGGTAACAATTTCTACCTTAAGATGCATGCATTTTGCAGTTTTACGGGTAAGAGAGGAGAAATGGGTTATATACTATGAGTAAACTTGGGTTTTCGTTAAGGGGATACTGCCTTCTCAAGAATTTCTAATATTGTGCTTGTAGACTAGGCTCCATGCAAAAAATAGAAGGAAAAATGCCTATAAAGTCTCCAAAAACAAGACAAGAAATGCGGGAACGGGGGTTCGAACCCCGGACCTCGCGCTAGTCCCGATTGGGAAGCGCGCATCATTAACCACTAGACTACACCCGCTGTTCTTGTTTAAAGATCAAGAAATAGTGAAATATCATGTATAGGTTGTATATCCTTCTTAGGGCCTTTGTTCCATGGATTCGGGTATATTAAGATTTATAGTGGGTCTATATCTTAGTTCGACATTGCAGCTCTACTGTAGGTCTATTTCTACCTAGTTTTTCTAATGTTGGTTGGTTATTATCGTGCTTTCAACTTGTTATCTGCTTTGATATTAGGGTTGGGTAGGGTACAACATCCAGCTCGGAGGTGCGGTCACTGACAGACTTTTTGCACGTGATCATGTGACCATGTGACCATATGATTTTCGAGGTTTGTTACGGAGTACTTTTTACAATTTACACTTCAACAATATAATAAAAATATTAACTGATAACCCCGATCATTGGCAAGACCCTTAATCCCAAACCTTGCGCTATGTCGACGTACTGCAAAAGGCCGTGCTTGTCAATTTGAAGAACTGTTTCAAATCGACTCAAGAAACATGTTATACCTCTGTCATCGTATACTCAAGGTTTACCAGTTGTTCATATCTTGATCGAATATTTGAATGAAATTTCACTACTGAATCACTGAGGCTATCTCACATACGGCCAGGGGTGGTTAGACAACCCTAATTAGCAAGGACAAAGGAGGCTTGAGGCTTTCGAGATGATAAGTGGACTCATCATGCTTACAATTCGGGGTAACAAAGTGTCAAGCACATACTGCCTTAGTATCTGACTTCCTTATGTTTTACATCTCCAAAGACATGTCACTCATCCCTATTATCGCATATATTCATTAAGTTTCCTCTTAATCCTCTGCACCCCTTCTACTTCAGTCCACTGGGGATACAAGGAAAGCACAGCATCCAGCTGTGAAGTCGCAGCTTTGATGTTCTCTTCTGTCCGTGTACAGTGCATCTTAACAAACTTCTCATGGATGCCCTTAATGTGGAAGGCTGACTGGAAGAAGAGTCTTCTTCCAGAATCACGTCGCAGTGTTGACACGGTATCCGGCAACTGTCGCAATGTTTCTTTGTCCTTAATTGCATTCTCAAGGAAACACCGGTCCTCACCAAAGCTTTCTCCTTCGGCGACGCCATTATTTCTCCATCCCGGAATATCTGCAATGAACCAAGGGTGATGGATCACAGCAGGAAGCGATGCGAGCGATATCCAATCCCAGTCGATAACCCTGGAATTCAAGCCATCCATTAGAAAAGGCCGCCAAAGCAAAATATCAAGTAATACAGCACGTTCTTACCCTGTCAAGTGGGAGTCATCGTCCTTCATGATATTATACGCATTCAGACCCCCATGGGCGAAGCAACATCTGTGTACTTGTCATACTCACCTGCATATTCTGGGATCATTGACCTCATGATCAGATACTCGATAGCATCGCCCCATCTAGCAGTTCCAGTGAGAGTTCTTCGGAGACCTCGGTCTAGGCTTTCCGTAAGCCAAGCTGAATACTGGGGCTTTGACTCTGGCATAAAATTAGGGTGAGGGGCTGCGGTGGTCCATAATTGCAGTAAGAACTCTGCAAGGTCCTCGAGGAGCCTTTGACGTTTGTTAAGAGGGATCTGGGAATTCCAAACCGCCAGCGGTTCGCCACTAACCCACTCTGAATATAAGACAGGGCGTTCTGCCCTGAAAAACAAACCTGGGGCTTTGATGTCTGGGTGGCTTTGTTTAATGTGTTGAAACATTTTGACAGCACGCAAGTCATACTTCCAATTGTCGGGATCATGGCAGACACGATCAGCCCACTGTACGAAGTCTTCAAAGACAACCTTGAACACTTTGTGTGAGCCACCCTGACAGGGGTCTTCATCGGCAAGTGAGCATCAAACTCCCTCGCGAAGGTAACGGGCTTCAGAGAGGAGACTTGAGGGATTTGCCATTCTGGGGGATTAGATATAGCAAGCGCCAGTTGTGTAGGTGAGTGAGGAGGGCCGAAGGATGACAACACTGACTTGGACAGGTTTCTGTGAGAAACGGTTTGTTTCGGTATCGTGATGTGCTTCATTCACCCCGGAATTGCCATCACAGTCGGACAAGATATGTCACACACATGTCAGCCACCAGCAGCCGATCGGAAGCAAATAAAATGCATCCGGTGGCTTTATGTATAACTTGAAGAACATGACACTGACAATATTGTGCAACTAAAACGAAGTTGCGATGTCTAATGAATGACATTGAAAGATGACTAAAACACCTAGTACAGTAACTAGTTATTACTTATACCAACATATCGATATAATATTACGCAGTTATCATTACAAATCCCTTGTGCTCGAATTATATGTGCAACGTTGTAATTGAAATGTCTGATGTCTATTGTGTCCAATATCGAAAGCATTTCTGAAAAAGAGATTCTTTCCCTTCAGAGAATCATACTATAAATGCCAATCAGATCCGCTTCTACATCTCTAGGACAGCCTTGCAGTGCCGATGCATATCTCGTATTTCTTTTGAAGTACTAAATATCCAACATGACTAATTCTCTAAACAGCCAGCGATCTGGAAAGAGAATAGGAATCAGAACCCAGATCCTTTCGCACAGCCTCCTAAATTGCTTGCTACGCTTCCCTCCGCTGCGCAATGAAGATTCAAGGCTGATCAATATGGTTTTGGTTCGGATTTCCAGGTCCACCGGTATCTGTATAAGCACATCGGTACATGCTATACGGAGGCTGGCCATCGGAAAAACCACATTGTACCCGTTCCGTTTTGTAGATACTCTGGAATAATCTGCTTGGATGAGCTTTTATGATGTCTAGTAGTGGAGGGAAATGAACCTACCTCGTTACTTGGGAACATTATGTTAATATTTCTCTCAGTGCACTCCAGCATCCCTATAGATCCATGTCCAGACAAACGACGAAGACCGAGTGTACCCTCCAATCCATGGTGCTTACCAGCATCAAATAATACTTCCACAAAGGAAGCGTGAGTTCCAAGCTCTGGTGGAGCCGTGCGAGAATAAGGAAAGAAGCCGAATTCATACGGATATATTTTGCCCTCCATACCAAACCAAGAGATTGGGATGATCTTGCCACCATGTTTTGCAAAAGAGCTCCCACATCTCCAAGGAGCTGTGATCATATGTTTTTCCACGAGCACCATGTCCTCATTCAAGTCAAAGTGGCGGTGGACAAGTGCGATATCGAAGATCTTTGCCACATTATGTTGTAAAAGTAGAGGCTTCAACTTAGTTTCTATCATGGAAAGCCCACTGTGGCTTTGAAAGTGTTTGTTAGCATCGTAAAGAGAGTTGCTATGAAATCAACTGGGTCATATGTTTCTGAGAAGTACATGATTGGATATTGCTGAACATACAAAGTTGAGATGTGTATAAGAGATTAGGAAGAAGCAGAAAAGAATGGTGCTATATAACACAATCGAATGAGAGCTCACATGGCCACTCAATTAAGTATTCTTCCGTGGGCTAGTCTTTTTTTACCGTGGTGATGCCAACCCACCTGCAATCAACCCAACTCCATTGGATTTGGTGTAAGCCTGGCTCTGGAACCTACCCATTCATGGCACTGATTCTCAGGCTATTTAAAGTGAGCCCTGTAATATCCCTTCTCAAAAATATCAGTGCGCCAAGAAGCCATTGTGTAAAATACCACTCTAACACAAGTTTCTACGCCTATAGTATCGCAGGACATCTCATCATTCCCGGATATCTACATTCATCTGCACTGGCTTTACCATCAGCCGCGAGCAGTTGGATAGCTACGAGGGCATACCATACTTCTCGGGACTATCATTAGGTAGCATGTCGCCTAGCTGTAACAAGAACTTCTGTGATCTATCTACATACAGAGTGGGAGACTCACCAGCCCCATTTGAAACTTATCATGGCGCAGAGTCACATTCATTTTCAAGTTTGTCCCCCTACGCTTTGATACACCCTCGAGAAAGGTTCTTGTTCTTCTCAGCGGTATCAGCTGACACCTAACCAACAGGAGTTCATGAGTACAACCCATCCATCAGAACACAGGATGTAAGAAATAACTAGTAATGAAATCAATTGTACTATCCCTTGAGTGATCACTAATGAGACGCCTGGGTAGAAAAGGACTGGGTCGTCAAAACAAGAAACTCTCCATATTAGTGACTGAGATATATTCCTCTTTTAGGAGAAAGCTGAAGTTGTATCCTATGCGCACTAACGTGACATTAGACCCATTTGGATTTGAGATCACCTCATAGGATAAGGTGGCACTAACCGGCAAAGAAGCACTTGACATAGGGATCGGTATACGGCATGGCCTTCGTGAAAGTGTGGATTCTAAGACGGGCCGTGTGATACGACGGGATACTCCTGTCTAGGGATACTTCACTAAAATCCGTAGCTGGAAAACCTCTGTAGGTTAATTCTTACTAAAGTCAACAAATTCGTCCACAGCGTTGTTATATTAAGCATACCGAGTTCCCTAGAATGGTATGCTTTGCATAGTGCTATTTTCTATGGGAGATGAATACACACCTTGTTGTTTCTCATTGAATCTAGCCTCTTCAACCATGTGCCTGTCTTTTCTATACCCCAATCCTCATAGCCCATCATGTGCCATTAAATCCATGTCCCTCCACACCCCAACATCCCAGCTTTCTGGTCAATTACGGCTCCAAGTTAGCTGGAATCTCGCAGGGCGTGTTCACAAGTCACTGTAACCACTATGGACTTTATCAAAAGGTGACGTAATATATACCTTCCAGGCTACTACAGTGGCGAGAAAAGCATAGATTGCACAAGGAGTTATGAAGTGAACGGAAACCTACTTCACACTTATATCCATATTATAGCTACGGCTAGGGCCAGTCCATTCATAACTTCCGTTGATACTGACGTACCCTATATAGATGATAGTGTGGCCTTGGAATAGATGCTATTGCGGCTCCTGGCCCCCTATTTTATGACGGCCGAGTTGCAACACGAGCTACATGCTATATCAGGGCTTGCTGTATCACAGGATTCTGCTCTAAGCATCGCCTTATTACGAGTTTTCAGCCTTCGCGTTCTCGTCGGGGTCCTCTTTACATGTCTCTCCCTAGTTTTGTGTCGGGCAGCGAGGTCACTTGACCTACTTCTTTTACTTGTAGACCTTCAAGTGTGCCTTCAGGGGTGACCAATAGCTCCAGGCCGCCCCGCTTGCCACGAAAGAGCACAGAATATATAGATGCCAGAATACGGCTCACTTCAACTTGCTTGAAGCAGCTTACATCGAGTTGTCTAGGTGGGACAACAACGATTGGCAATCCAGTATTGCAACTTCATAGCAATGTGTATGCAGGAATAACCAACATCAGCGATAAACGTAACTCAGGAAGCGAGACAACACTGGACATTTGCAGATGCATACAGCATGGCCCAACGTATGCGTCTACGGGAATGGAGACCGGGGAAGTCTTGGCCTTGACAACGTTGACGTTAAATGGCCATTCCATGTCTATGGAGGTCGTCTTGAAGCAGTCCCATGGCCATGGTGTTAGACAAGCCAGGTGATCGCAGGAAACCCTACAGGGATCAATTCATCTCCAGGTACACGGTACCGCAGTCTAGACCAGACGTTCTACGCAATGAAATTACACACTACCGGTAGTCAGCAAAGGATGTATGGGCAGCAGGTGACTCCGCCACCATCGCGACAGACCCCCGAAGGAGCCCAGCACGGTAGAGGAGTCTTGTGCTGCCCACTTCAATCTTGTTCGCCAATATGACCCAGATCCTGTGGGTATACCAGGTATGTAGGTTGATTATGCGATCGTTAACATTAGATTACTCCAATGTTAGGTAAAAGTGTGAGAAGAAAAAGAAAACAAGCCAAGCTTGTCGGTTGAAGAGATTTTTATATGTTCCTGGCACGTGACGTGGTGGGTACTGGAGAGGAGGTTGGGCGTTGATCACTTCTATACACAAGATACGCAAAGATATGTAAATCATGTTCTGATTAATATGAATACAAATGTACATTGAGTGACTGCACTACTGTTCGATTTGGATATTCATCAGTGCCCCGTAGCCAGCAATACATGCGAAAACAGTTACACGAAAGTACACGAGAGGGAACCAGACTAAGGAAAGATTAACCGAGTAAGTCATGTGATCACTTTTCCGAACTTTTCTTCCGAAATTTGGAAGGATAAAAACTTTCCTCTCCTCCTCCCAACATTGGATCAGCGCATGGTGCTTGTATGTGTGAGCACCATAATCTGAACCTCCATGGCTGAATGCCTTCAATGATCGACAAGCAATCCGTAGAACTTATGGACACATTTATTTAGCAACCGAACAACCACACAGTGCGCGTCTAGCCTTTTCAATGGCGAAGAGGCATACTCTTTTTTTGTTCGTTCAGTGGGAGATCAAAACCAAACAGCTTTTAGCAGGGCTGCGTCTACTCCACCCTGGCGTTCGCTTTGATCGAACGGCAGGACTATTTTTACGACGAACATCTTGAATTGTAGCTTGATATCTGATGGAATAGATCGGTCGAATATTTCTGTAGTGACCCTGTTGCGTAGTCGGCTGGAGAATGAGGATTGTGCGGTGGAATTCCGGACCGCAGAGGAATCATGCCCCTTACGGATAGGGAATGTGTACCCCGTACGGGAGAGGAAGAACCCGGCTGAGGCCGCGAGAATGCCAGTTGACCAAATTTGGGAGACCGTCGGGGTTAGTAATGCGAGGGGTCTGGACGAATTCAATAATCCTCGGTTACTAAGACAGAGTGGGTCGCTTCTGCCAAACAGCGCGTCGCAATTATTAATGGAAGACGGCGATGTTTTGAGCATGTGGAGCCGACCTGGATATCGGGTTCATGTTTGATCGTGAAGATGTCGACGCCCTCTCACCACAGAACATGGGTTTGCTCCCTCCGATTTGAACGAATGACCATACTGCTGCGAAATGTCCGGCCAGAGAGCTCGACTGATGAGGTATGAAGGCAAAGAGCCATGGATCGGAGGGTTGTTGCCACGGCAGGTCCAAGCAAGAGCCAATGCGCAGTCGAGCTTCTCCGCATTTCTGTAGCTTTGCTTCCGCTGCCTTGAGGGGAGAGACGTTGATGAGTAAAAAGCCTCTGGTCCAGACGGAAGCTCTTGGACGCTCTGATTGGTGCGTCTCACCTTTCGATGACATTCGGACTCTGGAAAGTCATTCTATTAGTAGTATCCCTGTCCTAGGGTTGTTTCTCCTCTCCTTTTACTCTCACTCACTCACTCATTCATTCCTTCGTCTTCCTTCTTCTTCTTGACTTCATCTACCGTTCCCTTGTCGATCCATCTCCATCCCCCTTTGTATCATCTATTTTACCTCGTAAACACCTTCACAATGGCTTCGGCTGCTAGAACTGCTTCCCGGGCCTTCCTCCGCTCGACTCCTTCCGTCAGACCTGCTGTCCGCAGCACTCGTTTCGCTCTTCCCACTCAGGCCTTCCGTGCTTCCGCCCGTCGCGGTTACGCTTCGGAAGCTGGTGAGGCCAAGTCCAGCAACACTTTCCTCTGGGCTGGTCTCGCGGTTGCCGGTGGTGCTGGTGCATACTTCTACCTGCAGGGTGGTGACTCCGTCAGCTCCAAGAACTTCGTCCCCACCAAGGAGGACTACCAGAAGGTGTACGACGAGGTTGCTCATCGCCTCGCCAATGAGACTGACTATGACGATGGCAGCTATGGACCGGTAAGCCTTCAAATCCAATTCGTGTAAGCTATTGGAAACTAACCCGTCATTTCTCGTAGGTCCTCGTCCGTCTGGCATGGCACGCAAGTGGCACCTACGACAAGGAGACTGGCACCGGTGGTAGCAACGGTGCCACCATGAGATTCGCCCCCGAGTCCGACCATGGCGCCAACGCTGGTCTCAAGACCGCCCGTGACTTCCTGGAGCCTGTCAAGGCCAAGTTCCCCTGGATCACCTACTCCGATCTCTGGACTCTGGCTGGTTCCTGCGCCATCCAGGAGCTGGGTGGCCCTACCATCCCCTGGAGGCCCGGCCGTCAGGACAAGGACGTCGCTGCCTGCACCCCTGACGGCCGTCTACCTGACGCCGCCAAGGACCACCAGCACGTCCGTGACATCTTCTACCGCATGGGATTCAACGACCAGGAGATCGTGGCTCTGATCGGTGCCCACGCCCTCGGTCGTGCCCACCCTGACCGCTCCGGTTTCGACGGTCCCTGGAACTTCAGCCCTACTGTCTTCACCAACGAGTTCTTCCGTCTGCTGGTCGATGAGAAGTGGCAGCCCAGAAAGTGGAACGGCCCCGCCCAGTTCACCGACAAGACCACCGGAACTCTGATGATGCTCCCCGCCGACATGGCCTTCGTCAAGGACAAGGCCTTCAAGAAGCACGTTGATCGCTATGCCCGCGACAGCGATGCCTTCTTCAAGGACTTCGCTGATGTCTACGTCAAGCTCCTCGAGCTCGGCGTTCCCTTCGAGAGCAAGCCCGAGGACCGCTTCGTCTTCAAGACCTCTGAGTAGGCGGTTTCCATGCCCTGATGTCGCATGTTTTTGGTTGGATTTGGTTACAGCGCACTGTTCCTTTTTTCTGTTTTGATATCCGGCGTGTCATTTAGATACTGGCCATCAGAGATGGTGCATATTACTTTGCCATGTATATGTGGAGGATATCCACCAGGCAACTGGAAGTTTGGTAGAAAAGATTAACTCTTGGAATCAAACACTTACCATCAAACTGTACTAAAGCTGAGCTGCCAAATGGTACTTCGCGTATTCACTATAGAGAGATAACGGCGCGTAGCATTCGCAATTGGTAGAAAGCGTTGGTGGAATCGCAAGTGGCGGCGGTGACAAAAAGCCGACATCGCGGAAAGTCTTGAACTTCAATTTCCGCACCGCCAACCCACCATCCAACCCAGTTTTCACTGGACCATACACTCCTTTGGACCCTCCATACAAACAACCCTTAGAAAAACTACACAAATGAACTAAACACCCTCATTAGATAAACTAAAAATGACCCGCTCAAACCCAGTCACACAGGACTACTACGAAATCCTCAACATCCAATCTACAGGAAACATCGCCCACCTCTCAAAACAACAACTCAAACTCGCCTACCACAAAGCCCTCCTAAAGCACCACCCAGACAAAGCCTCCTCCGTCACAAACGGTGCCGACCTCCCCCAGTCCAGCCAGGACCTGTCGCGCGACAGCAAGACCTACACAATCGACGAGATAACAACAGCCTACAAGACCCTCTCCGACCCGCAGCTCCGCGCAGAATATGATCGCGCTTTGCGACTAGACCGGGCGAAGATTGTTGAGCGCGAGAAGACGGGTGCGGTGTTTCACACTGGGCTGGAGGTGGTTGATCTCGAGGATCTTGCCTGCGAGGAAGAAGGCGATTCGGCTTTCTGGTACAGGGGCTGTCGGTGCGGTGATGAGAAGGGGTTCTTGGTGTCGGAGGAGGATCTGGAGAGAGAGGCTGAGCATGGGGAGATTGTTATTGGGTGTCGGGGGTGCAGTTTGTGGATGAAGGTTTTGTTTGCCGTTGAGGAGGATGGTTGAACAGTGCAATCTCGGATTGAAAGATTTGATATATTTGGGACTTTTTGTCTCTCGAGACTCGAGCCGCGGGCTTGCACTTGGCCTGTGCCTCTCCAGATTCTGGTCGTGATACAGTACCGCCCGTGCCTTTACTCGGTCGCGAACGGTTTGAGGCTTTTCTTCTATGAAAATGCCCAAGGGATAGTGTGACAGCAGTCCCGTTATGCAGCGTCAAGTTGAACGACTGAGGATGATAGATCGCTGAGCTGATGTGATATCTTCGAGGACGTGTATGAAGGGAAAAGGGGAGTAGGGCTCGTGTGCAATGTGCATGTTGTTATTAGCCTACTGAGAGGCAACTTGGTGCATGGTAATATATATAGCATGTACAGTGTGGTGCCAGCTATAAATTGTTGAGAATATATACCAATACATAACCAGCTTCATAACGAACAACGTTCACTGTGACTAGATTCTATTCAATACCATAAAAACCAGGAACACGTAACATTCACCTGAACTACGTTACACGTTTGCATAGCGAATCTACGTGTAGCGTCAGGGTTCCTTTTAAGCCTCTGCGGCGAAACTGCGGAGGGGCTGTGATGACATATATTGACCGAACATCAACTCCGCCCCCCTCTTCTTCCTTTCCCCTTCTCACTCCCCATTCGACCGCCACGATGACGAGCACCGTTCATATCTCCTCCAAGGAGCAGTTCAGCACCCTGCTGACGAAGTCTCGCTTTGTTGTCGCGGACTGTAAGCTTCAATCATACCCCTCATGCCTCTGCATCACCCCACCCCCAGCTTCAAGCCACCTACATCGACAGCTGCTAACTGATATTCACAGTCTACGCGGACTGGTGCGGACCATGCAACGCCATCGCCCCTGCCTACGAGCAGCTGGCAGCACAGCTGTCACGCCCGAACCGAATCACCTTCACCAAGATCAACGTTGATCACCAGCAGGACATCGCTAAGGCCTACGGAGTTACAGCGTACGTCCCACACCCAAACGCCTACAACTCGTACTAACACTACAAACCACACACAGCATGCCCACATTCATCGTCTTCGAGCGCGGCCGTCCAACCTCCACCGTCAAAGGCGCCGACCCCAAGAAGCTGTCCGAAGTGGTCCGCAAACTCGCATCCGAGGCCAGCAAACCCGACGACGGCGGCGGCGGCGGCGGCGAGGGCTCATCAGGCAGCTCCGACGCAGATTGGATCGGGCTGGCCGCGCCGAAGAACTACGCCGACATCACGGACCAGTACGACCCCAAGGGTCTGGAGCTGCTGAACCGGGACAGCGAGTTCGGATCGGCGAAGACACTCTTCGAGACGTCAAAGCCGTCGGCGCTGAACAACGGCAAGGGAAAGGCCAAGGACTGGGTCGAGAGTGACACCGATGAACAACTTATGCTCTTTGTTCCGTTCCAGTCGACGATCAGGGTGCATTCGCTGCAGATCACTTCGTTGCCTCCTAGTGATGGTGACGATGACGAGGTTCCCATGCGCCCGCAGACGATCCAGCTCTACACGAACCGCTCGCATGTGCTGGGCTTTGACGAGGCGGACGGGATCGATCCGGTGCAGACGGTGTCTATTCAGCCCGAAGATTGGGATAAGAAGACCGGAACGGCCAAGATTGATCTGCGGTTTGTCAAGTTCCAGAGGGTTACGTCGCTGGTTATGTTCTTTGTGGATGGGGATGGGGACAGCGAAAAGCTGCGCGTGGACCGTATCCGTATCTTTGGCGAGGCGGGCGAGAAGAGAGAGATGGGCAAGCTTGAGAAGATTGGTGATGAACCTGGCGAATAAGTACTAGACCTTTTCTTGACATGACAAGGATACCTTAGACGGACGTGATTACGATTCTACAGAAGCAATATTGATTGAAAATTTGTTTGTTTCATCTGTTCTAATAGCTATTCTCGACGATCCCCCTCCAAGTACCTGGCACTGCCAGGCGGCTTGATGGGAGGCCTAAATGGAAATGTCCGATCCCAAACCAAATGGTCTCATCCTTAGAAGATTCAGAAAGACCAATAAAGTAGAACCAGCGTGCAATTTTCTTTTCTCTGTGACGCAACTGACACTTGGTCACATCATGGGGGAGATATGATGTCCAAGCAACACGGGTGAAATAGTAGTTGCGTCGCCGCACGAAGAAAGAAAAGAAAAAAATTCTCAAAGAATCGCAGCATCGCGAGATATTTATCTTGTGGTTTTTCGGAACCGGACTTACGTTCCCAATCCATGCTAGACTATTAGCCGAGCCAGAATTAGGTAATGAGAATGATTACATAAGAGGTTGATATGAAAAATTTTCTTTCGCTTTTTTTCTCCCTTCTTCTTTCTATAAACAAATAAGGCTTATGATGAGACAATTGGATGTTAAACATATGATAGGAAGAGACTGATTCCTGCTGGGAATGTGATCTCAAACTCCATCCACTGAGGCCTTTTTGTCCTACCTTTTCTTTGCTTGATTTCTTTGTTGGTCGCTGCTGGGCACCCTGTCCTACCTCGATGCTTTGTGGGCGTTGGACTTGGCGGTGGAAAGGTTTGCCTTTCAATAAAGACATATCTGCGTGGTGTTTGTAGTTTAGCGAATAGCAGTATTATGTCCTCCTGAGTAGTTGAGCATACGATAATCCCGAAGGATGTGTGCCAGTTGCCGAACCAGTATGTTCATGTTACCATGACGAACGCTGGCCAAGAGCATTGCGTCAGCGTATGTTCTCTATCGCGGATAAATTGCACGCTGTCTAATGTCGTCATTTGGTGCTTGCGCCGGTCTCCGATATCCACGGTTCTCCCCGGTTCAGATTGGCAATCTAAGGACCTGGTCGTGCACGACCTGTAAAACAAGACTCGCTAACGCGGGAACCTGAGCGCTGCTCCTCCCGGTACCGACGCATGCTTCATCTTTTTTTATCTGTGATCCATAGTTGACCCGAGCAACCATCGTGAACCACGGGCCGAGTATGTCGCGGCAAGATCTGAACCGATCATTTCCTCGTATCGGATCTGGCACCCCCATCTGGTCAGCTGAAGCCTGCCCGCCACCATGTTTCATGTGTCCACCGTCACCGCTGGTACTGCGAATCGCAGATTGAGGCTCTCCCAGGACGGGGACGGAGGCGATCATGGATAACGGAGAGGACGGAGATCGGAAATGCGAAGGCAAAAAATTATCAAATTCTTCAATGCACCCAACTCCTCAGCATGGTTGCATTGGACCCACGACGTAGATGCACCACGGGAAGGTCTCACGGTGAGACGCAGCGATCAGTCAGGCCAATCCTTCCATAGGTAAATCCAGTGATAGTGCGTGGAGAAATACCTCTGGAGTAAAATTCTATCCAGATAGAGTTTCAGTCTATGTCGGCGCTATTTTCGTCCAACCCCCGACCAAAGCTTCCAACACTGCAAGAGGCCAATCTAGTGATGTCGGGCTTGGGATAGTACCACTCTCCATTCGTGGTTCGGTGGCTCCAAATGACCCCAACGTTGTAGAGATATTGAAGGTTGCCTTGCAGCGTTTCCATGACCAACTACTCCATATTCCGTAGTGTAGTGGCAAAATGGCAACGTTTGAGCGGACAAACTCTGACCTGAGCTGAGGTCGGAGAAGGGAAATCGTGCATGAAGATCTCTGCATTTATTGTGTTCTCTGCATCTTCCAAATAGACCGAAAGTCAACATGAAATTGGCTCATTCCAAATGGAAGGTGTCACTCTCTGCAAGAATCAATAGTGAGAGTTTCCCCAAGTCTGGGACTCGGTGGATAAGCGAAAACCTTCGTTTGCGTGAATTCACCGAGTAGCGACACCTCCTTCCCGTCTGAGATAAGCACTGGGGGAGAACCTTGGTCGCTCTGGAAAGATGCAATCATGATCAGCATAGTAGAGCCCACGTTCTCTTTCTTTCTCCAACCCTCAGCGGCCCGCATATACCGGACACGGACTAGACTCGGACTCTGGAACCAATCCTCTCGTGTGAGGCAGGCCAGGTTCTCCAGATTCAGGAACCGGAAGGCTTGGCCCGGTATAACACTGAACCTTTCCACAATCATATTATTCGTCCATGATCTTCTCATACGGAATAGCGTTGCGCGGTACTCCGCAGTAGACCGCGATAGCGAGTCATGATGCCATGGAATTACCCAATTGGTTTGAAAATCATCACAAACCAACGGTGTACCACGCACGTGCTCCTCTCTCAGCCCTTCTGCAGTCCATTGCCTAGGTTAGTTGGTTCAATCTGTTTGACTTTTGCCGCTGGTGATCGACACCGCTAGTTGGTCCTCCTGCTGCACAGCTCCAGGAACGGGAACTCAAATCTGCGCGCCACGGGCCTCTTTTTGCTCTATTCCCTCAATATTTGACAGTATTGGCAGTGGGAGTTATTGTCCTAGCTCAAGTGCCGGGATATCCCCCCCGGCACTAGGTCTAGGAGGATTTGGAAGCCAATGGAAGTCGGGAATGCACACCGCAGGTTCCAGAATGAGTCCAACCCAACAAGCATTTCGCCAGACAGGACACCCACTAGCTAGCACTATGCATGCAGCTGCATCTCGGGTCGGGGAGTGGACACGGTGTACTGTAGGTCCCCGCAAAACCACTGTAGCTCGTCGGTTATCGGGTCCAATTCTGATCCCGGGCTATAGCAATGGGCGAGTCTTGGCAGTTATCATTACCCAAGAGGAAATGAGGGATTTCGCATCTTTATCGATGTCGACTGTGTGTGGAGTATTGTTTGGTTCTGAGATATATGGTAACGTGAGAGTTAGTAAACCTAATAAAAACTCCAAAGAGTTATACGGTCCTAGTGTCAAATAAGTCTCGTATCGAGGAAAAAGAATGCCAAATGGAACCTTCTTCGAATGTCTTGGCAGTATGACGACGAGGACCCTCTTCGTATAGCTACTTTATGACGGTTTCAGAAACGTCATTTGGAATTCCCGAACCAACAGCGTCAAATAGATAGTCTTCCATACTTCGTTGGTGGCGGTGGTTCCCCTGATGGTACCTTGTACGTAGGTGGTTAGGTATCTCCATTGTCGAGGGGATACTACTAAGCGACTAGTACGCCACTGGGGGGATACCACCAAAGATGATTGGAGGATTCACGGACGCGTAGTCTGTTTCAGATGTCGAGCTTCCAACTTCCGACGAAAGTCTGACCACAGAACTGGGTACCTCTTCCGAGCGGATGGGTTTGGAAACCACGAATATTTCCGGAAACTGGCCTAATTGACGGTCTTTCCCGACCGAGAAGGTACCTTGCTAGCTATGCCCCACAGGCCAATATATGTGTGGCTTTGGCTAAGATAGTAGATCGTTTAGGGAGAACAAAGACTGAGGGTACCGTGTAAGTAAGACCAGAAAATTCCCTATCGACTCCGAACTAAGACATTTCTGTGGGAAGGGAAAGAGTCGAAAAAAAAGAGGTGCGCTTCGTTAGGGCAAGTGTAATCGGCCATCCCATCTTTTGGTATTTCCGTATTAAGACGTTTCAACACTGCTTTCATAATGATCAGCATGATTCATCGTGCCATTAGTTATAAACGACCAGATTCCAAATCAGCTAATAGCCTTCCTCATTGAGAACCACTCGCAGTCCACCTTCAACCATTGCATGATGCGCTTCACTTTCCTAAGTAATTAATTTGCCATTTCTAGTGATCCACAACTCCTACTCGAGAGTGGGTGCTTGTATACATAGTAGTCTCATGAGAATGAGTGATGCTTGTGTATCTTTTCCTTATTTTTTTCCCCCACGGTACTCTAGCCAACCGACTCCCGGTCAATGTCATACATCCTAAATTTGGTACCGAACCACCGTTGAGTCGTTTAAATCGAAGACTCGGCCACGATTCACAGCCTAAGGCATCAAGACACGGATACGCACAGAACCCAGCTTTCTACTAGTACCACACTGCTGATTCGCCGGGGGAAGCCGCACCTTCCCGTGGCCTTCAGCACGGTCGCTTGCCTCTCAATGCCTAATCAATTACTACTAGTAGCAGGGCCGCTTTCATGCCCACACCAGGACCCTACCGCCCGCGGATGCGCGCCATACTCCGTCTTGAATCCACAGGTGTCAATGTCGCAAAAGACGCTGTTCCGTTGGCTTGGACCTCCGTTCTTCTTAAACCAGTAAAGAGCTGCTCGGTGGCAGACCGAGAATACGCCATGAGGCGAGACAACGGTCGAGACTATTTGATTTTAGTTGACAGCTTAGTATCATGATATGCTGTTGGTGTGGAGTCGCAATGGACCTGTCACCGAGTGTCCAGACTTGACGCTCTCGAAGGTCACCTCCCATTTCTGAAGTGATATTCTGAATCGATATGTGTGCGACGGATTAACGGTGGTGTTGAAGAATCATGATCGTCAACGGCGAGGTCACTCTAGCTCGTACACCGTACTTTGTGGGGTTGAACCAAGTTGAGTCGCAATTTTTTACCTGTCAGATTGAGGGAATGATCAGAGCCGTTGATGTTGGTTTTCTCTAATTTATTTTTGTTCTTTTTCTTTTTTTTTTTTTTTTTTCCACAGTAATCATGATGACCCTGTTTTGCTTTTTCGTCTCTTTATTTGTGCTTAGTGAATACATCACAAAGTAATTTCTTGGTTTGTTGTCTGTGCTACAACGGTTTCGTCGGCGGCAAGACAGGGGTTCACTGCAAGCCCTCGAGGGATGATGGCCATCTGCTTACGTCGTTAAGTCCGTTGGATGTTGCAACGTCGTGCTTGACATTGTTGATTAACTTCCGGCCTTCAAGCACTCTGTAATTACAGAGTACTCTTCGGCCTCTGCTATGGAGAAGCGTGGAGTGTAGTGGCAAATACTAACGGAGTAGTGGTGGTTTAACGCTCCTTCGTTGCCTTCTCGAAGGTCGCCAATTTCCTTCCATGCATGATTTAAAATTACATGGACGGAGACTCTAACCAGAGTCGGTATAACAAGTTAACAGCAGCTCGTCTAGATGGGGCTTTCAGAACTAATGAATATCCCACGGTGTTCTTAGGGTGCTCTAGACGACCTGCTACTGTACGGACGTTAGTAGCATCGTACGCTATATACTAAACCTGCGGATATGATTTTATCGCGCAGTCCCTTAAGGGTTTAGTGACATTGCGGCAGTCTCCGTTTCCAAACATCGAAATATCAGGGGACTCCTTAACACCGAACTCTTGCCATCCAATCGCTCACCCTGGACAAAAGGATAAAAGTGGTGCCGGGGTAGGGGGGGGGTTGCAACCAATGATCAATCACGGATGGATTCTATCTTTAGATGGAACCAATAGTGGCCCGGAAAAACCCTCTCTACCCCCGAACTTTGTCAAATCAATATGAATGCCTAATAAAAGAATAAATTGAAATTCATCCATGGGCAAGAGAATCACACGAAGTTTCGGGAAACAAAGTCCCGAAGGGAAGGCTTGGGTGTTACCATGGCAGTAATTTAGCTTTTCACCAGACGGTGGTTTGTTTGTTACACGGCGGTCTGGCTCTTGGAGCTTGCGTGTTTCCCGAGGGAATAAATCACTGGCTAAGAAAAGCTTTGATCTAATTCGGGCTCTTGGCTTGCATTTGACAGCTCTGACCTTGTCCCTTGCTTGTGGCGCAGCCTGTCAGTGTTATCTGTAAATCTGGCTCATCGCGTTTGTTTCGGATTTCATGGATCGACTTCTTGCTTGTTTTTAGTGTTTGGGACTTTGCATGAAGGGCAAGTAAGGATGGTGGTCATAGTATGTGGGTGAATACGCAATATCGGTCTGCAGGTGTTATGTAAGAAGAGACTCGGGCAAACAGGCCAAAGATGAATTGGACGATTCCATTCCCGTACCTGTCGGGTTTACCGATGCCAATCAAATGCAGTCGAAGTGACTAGGATCAGCATCAACAGCGAACCATTGTACTCTTTTCCAATAGATAAACCAATTTTATTACCACATAATTCTATTTTGACAGCTCGGATGGTGTAACCTGAGTTGACGGCAACATCCAAGCGTCACTTTTGATTCCGATTAAAAGCAAGGGTTGGATCTTTTAGTAGATTCTGCGTCGCGCCAGGGCTGCAGGCTGCATTCTCCGCACTGGTTCCTGCAGTAGGCTTAGGTAAAGCTGATCGATCATGTATCCAGTAGCCGTTGAACAGGTCGAATCGCAAATGTGAGCAGCTCTTTGTTATGAATGGTTAAGATTATAGTGCTTGCGCTATGGGTTGGTGGCTCAACTCTCATTTTGAAGGCCAGTGAGTCCAATGGTGCTGGGTCCCAGTACCCCGGTTGAATTACCCTGTTCCGCACATGACATGTAAGATAGAGGGCTCAATATGACTACGTGCCTTATGCAGGTAAGCATCTCATGATAAGTTGCCTAACTGGATCGTCCTATGTAAGCGAAGTCAAAGCGTTTCGTTCCTCGGCATCAGTACTTTGTTTGGAGAGACTCGAAGGTGGAATGGCCTGTATGCAGACCTTCTACTCCGTGGTCAGTAGGGCAGCAGGACTACGGAGTACCGCCTGACTAAGTTCATATTGTCCGTCGAGACATCCACACACGCGCTCTAATGTAAGGTACGAGTTGTAGCACACCACCATGCCACTATTAGAGACCTAGTGGGGCCCAGTCGAGACCGTTTCACCATTCGTTTGGTAGAACATAGTACTCCGTAGTAGTATCTCTTCTCGAAGTTTGCTACTAGTTAATACCCTGGATGATGCCACTGAGAAGCCTCACTCGGCGGACTAGTGTGTTGGTGACGTGATTTGGAAACGTTCCAATTTATCGCGGGCCAAACCTCTTTTGCGACCGATATTCGGATTGACACTATTCCGTCATTTGACTATCAAATACTACATCTTCGTTACCCGCACACGCAGATCTTAACTGGAAATATGTAATCGACGGTACGAAAGAGAAAGAGAAAGAGAAAGAGGGAAAAAAAGCAAAGTGATGTTCATTATTCCTTTCTTTTTTCAATCATCGTCTTTCGCCTTTGGGGTCAAACTCCCCAAATGGCGGACGGGACGATGCTCAGCGGGGCCGGCTAGGCTAGCCGGCGAGTCAATCCTCCCATTCACGCGCAGAGTTCATTGGCCCTCAATGCAGCTTCGGTGTACCCAGTCTTGCAGCCAACTTTCGCAGTGGGAGAAATGTCACCCATTATCTGGCCTATCAGTGACCCTCAGCCCATGGGATGGCGAGGTCGGATGTTCTTTACCCATTTTTCCCATTTCTTCCCTGGTGAGGTCCCACCACCCTACTTCCTCTCCTGCGAGGCCGCCACCCCACTTTCAATTTACTTTTGCTAATGGCCACTGGCTCGATTTTGGACTCGCACTCCCATGTTTGTGGGACAGTCAAGCCGCTGATAAGCCAGATAGGCAAAGACTTGGGACGCAAGCCGGTTTCCCATTGGTAACGAGACTACCGATATGTATGGCACATCACCGTATCACTGGACATCAATCACTGTCCGTCCCCAGACTCAGATTATCATTGATCGGTGGGAGGGATACGTTGATGTCTTAGATATGCGCGCGCGCGAACACATTGTCTTGATCTTTGCCGTCTGACTGGATTCCGAGAGCCATGAACGTGACTTTGCTCTCGGGCAATCAAATGTTGAAACTACTATTTCAGGAAGGCAAATCATACTTCAGGTTTACTTTTCAGCCCAGGTCTCGGATAACAGTGGCAATTCACACACAACACACAATCAATCAGAATCCTTGATAGGACTGTACAGTAGGATTAGGGCATCAGTCCAAGGATTATTACCGATGATACCTAAATAATTTAATAAAACATCACATAGATTAGTATTATTATTCGTTTTTAATAGGACGGAGGACCAACAACCTTTATTATTATATTATTACATGAGACATCATACTCAACACCAAATCATAGGAATAAATTCCCCAGTCTGCATCCATCCATCGTACTATATTATGTCAATGCGGTATTTGACCACGAGTGAGGTTTTCTCTTTTACTCCTCATCTCCATTTTTTGTCTCTTTCCTCTTTTAATTGGTATAGAACAATCTCCGCATTTTTTTTTCACTCGTTACGAAGAACTATTACTAGAACTATCAAAGTGTGGTATACTAAGTTGGCAAGAACCAAAACTTCCCAAGGTAAGGTACTCTGTTGTATGTAACAAAATGGGGGTGTGGCCACTTTCGCTCTCTTTTTTTTTTATTTTAATCTTTTTCTTTTTTTTTTCTTTTTTGGAGTGTCCTCAGATGGAGTCTTTATGAGGACCGCCAAGGTGGTCCACTCGTGCTCATGCGTCCCACATGCTTACGCCTTTTTTGGGTTCCCCGGCCGAGGTAGTGGTCCCATTCCCTGTTAGTCTCGCATTGGATTTGTCGGTTGTGTAGTTCGGATGGATCCTACGCTACCCTTCCCCAATGGAGCAATGGCACAACATTTTAGGGTAGACTTAGTTGTGGCTAGCAAAATGTAGATGGTGTTTATGATGATGCGGCGGATGCTGCCACTGTTGACGATGAAGCGTCCCACCTCCCGTCTGTTGCTCCGCTGTTGGAGGAACTGAGATGTGCACCGGCGTCAATCTGCGTCTGCTTGTGTGCCGTCCTGCGTCTAGTTTACATGAGAGTGTGTCTGTAGGGCGGATGTCGGAGATGTAATTACACAGTAACAGCGAATCATAAAAGTTATGAAGAAATTAGGCGGAAAAAAGAGGCAAAGGAATGGGAATGGGAAAAGAATCGTGAGAGAAGTTTCCCCTCAAAATCAAAAGTGTAATCGGAGTCGAGAAACAATTGGGATTCATAAACAGAGTTATTCCCATTGATCATTCGCACCATTCAGGCAAAGATTAACTGATAATCATAGGAAATCTGGCACCACCATGGAAAGTATCCTTGGAATTGATGGGCGGATGCACCGCAGCCATCCATTAGTGAGTTACTCCATTTATTATGATTATTATTTTTTGAAAATAATTTTTTGGGGGGAGGGGGGGAATTATTTTATTTTCTTTTAATCTTTTTTTATTTTTATTTTTTTATTTATTAAAAAAATTCATAAATTATAATTATAATT